>NC_058522.1:154230216-154533246 GCF_904849725.1 Hordeum vulgare subsp. vulgare | reverse complement strand
CTCTAAACCTTCAAGAAATAATCTGTTTTGCTTGCCCGAACCGCTCATGTGGTGACTGGGGGCTATTGGTATCTTCCATGTTAGCCATGTTATCCTCGACATGTGTTTATTCACTGTCATTCGCGAGAAAGGGGCCGGTAATTCGAATGCCCAGTTCCACGCTTAAATCGAAAACATCACTGTAAAACAAGACTCCCCCCGGATTGATGTTAGTATGGACGGTACCCGAGGAGTCGGCTAGCCGTGGAGTGTGATTGATTGGTGGTGGGGGAGTTAAAACTTTACTTTTCTGTTTGGGAACCGCCTATAGCATGAGTAGCATGGAAGATATTGAGAACTCTTGGTCATTGCATTGACAATGAAAGCATGCCACCCAAAATTATTATCTCTGTTTTCAAAGGTTGAGCTCTGGCACCTGTGCAAATCAATGCTTCCCTCTGCGAAGGGCCTATCTATTTATTTTCCTGTTGAGTCATCCTCTTCTTATATAAGCACCAATTAGAGAGTACCTCTTTCATTTTTATGCTTTGCTTTTGATTGATATTGAGTATGACTATGAGTGGATCTTCGTTGCTATGAATTACAATGTTTAGTCAGCCCTTGATCTTTGAAAGTGCTCTGCATTTATGTTTTGCGGTCTGAGAAAGAGCTAGCGAGATACCACCTATTCATATTGCTTCATGCTTGTTTTGATTGAATTGTTGGTATCTGAAACTCATTATTATTTGCTCGCTAGGTGATTATGCCATTGATATTAGTTTACCGTGAGACCTATGTGTCACTTGGTTATGTGGTTAACTTGTGATCTTGCTGAAATTATGGTTATGAGTTAGACATAGTTGCAACAACAAGATCAAACAGAGTTTGTCAAAGTTTTTCTTTCTCTTTCAGTTTGTCAACCGAGTTGCTTGAGGACAAGCAAGGTTTTAAGCTTGGGGGAGTTGATACGTCTCCATTGTATCTACTTTTCCAAACTCTTTTGCCCTTGTTTTGGACTCTAATTTGCATGATTCGAATGGAACTAACCCGGACTAACGCTGTTTTCAGCAGAATTGCCGTGGTGTTGTTTTTGTGCATAAATGAAAGTTCTCGGAACGTCCTGAAAATTTACGGAGAATATTTTTGGAAAATATGAAAAATACCTGCGCAAAGATCCACCAGAGGGGGTGAACCAGTGGGCCACAAGCCCACTGACCGCGGCCACCCCCCAGGCCGCGCCGTCATGCTTGTGGGGCCCACGAGACTCCACCGCCTCCAAACTCAGCTCTATATATTCCCTTTCGTCCCGAAAAAAAATCAAGAGAGAAGATTTCATCGCGTTTCACGATCCAGAGGCGCTGCCACATCCCGTTCTTGCCCTGGAGGGAAGATCTGGAGTCCGTTTTGGGCTTCGGATCAAGGAGATCGTCGCCATCGTCATCATCAACCTTCTTCCCTCTCCAATTCCATGAAGCTCTTCATCGTTCGTGATTAATCTATTCGTAGGCTCGCTGGGCGATGATGAGTAGGATGAGATCTATCATGTAATCGAGTTAGTTTTGACGGGGATTGATCCCTAGTATCCACTATGTTCTGAGATTGATGTTGATACTACTTTGCCATGCTTAATGCTTGTCACTAGGGCCCGAGTGCCATGATTTCAGATCTGAAATTATTATGTTGTCACCAATATATGTGTGTTTTAGATCCGATCTTGCAAGTTGTACTTACCTACTATGTGTTATGATATGGCAACCCCGGAGTGACAATAACCGGAACCACTCCCGGTGATGACCATAGTTTGAGGAGTTCATCTGTTCACCAAGTGCTAATGCGTTGGTCCGGTTCTTTATTAAAAGGAGAACCTTAATATCCCGTAGTATCCATTTGGACCCCGCTGCCACAGGAGGGACACGACGAGATGCACTTCTATCCCGGACAAGGCCCTCGTGCCAAATTGAGGATAGGGTCGCATCTTGGGCGTGACAAGTTGACACCCATTGAAATTGCTCTGCAAATGGCCGACAAATCAACTGCTTTCCCTGTCGGCATTTGCGAGGATGTGCCTGTCGTGGTTGCTAACACCACTATCTTAACAGACTTTGTTATCTTGGATATTCCCAAGGACGATGTCGTGGCTGTCATCCTCGGTAGAACCTTTTTAACCACTGCAGGGGCTGTTATAGATTGCAACAAAGGCAATGTCACTTTCCATGTCAACGGTAATGAGCATACAGTGCACTTTCCGAAGAAACGATATCAAGTACATTGCATCAATGCTATCGAAAAAAATTCATCGATTCTTATTGGGAGCTTTGAATGCCCTATTCCTCGTGTTAAGATGAAGTATGATTTGCTTGTTGGGGAGATTCATATCCCCATTGAGGTGACTTAGTGGCTATTCGACAATTCTCCGTTTCCTTTTTGCGATTTGAAAAAGTTTTGTATGAGGATTTGATCAACCCCATTGACGGATTTCTTTTGATGACCATGAAATGGATGAATCAAAGAGTTACATACCTCTGTTATAAGCTTTCACTTTCTGTTCCTTAGAAGAAAAATGATAGATTTAGTTTAGTTTTCCCTGTTTCTTGTTTTAGCGTCCCAGAGAAAAGTACCCGGAAAATAAAAGTTCTCCGATGGTCCTGAAAATCAAATATGATTTTTTCTGGATTTTTTGAAAAATACTGGGACTGAGAGCTGGCTTGGGGGCCACACCAGTGGGCCACAAGCCCTGTAGCCGCGGCCTCCCCCCTGGCCGCGGCCACCAAGCTTGTGGGGCCCACAAGGACCCCCTCCACTCATTCCAGCTCCCATCCTCTTCTTCTACCTCCAGAAAAAATCGTTTCGCAGCTCAAACCCGTGTTCTTGCTCATTTGGGTGTGATTTTCGATCTCCTTGCTCAAAGCACGATTCTCCGAATCATTTTGGGGAAATTATTCCTTGGTAAGTGACTCCTCCATTGGTCCAATTAGTTTCTACTCTAGTGCTTTATCCTTCGCGTATTCTTGCTACCTTGGTGACCCTGTTCTTGTGCTTGAAATGTTGATTTTAGCTGGTCCCAAGTAGTTTTAGCGCGTGATACGGTCTCTAGGCACTAGTAGGAGTAGTTTCTACGAGTTGGGTTAATCCTTACTCACTTTTCTTTCGAAGTCTCTAAAAATTTCAGAATTTTTCAGAGTTAGAAAAAGGAAAAGATGAGGAGGTTCTTGAGAGGCTCTTCAAGCCGTAACCCCAAGGAGGATGAGAAGAACCACCCCAAGTACGTGGTTCCTCAAGTCACAGAAGTTCGAGCGTGCGAGTGGCCAAGTGATGAATTTTTGCGTGCCGCTGGGCTTTATGAAGACTTTTATTACTTGGTGGAGAAAGCAGGTCTTACCGCGTTCGTTGAAGATAAGTGCCCACAATACCTCCTCCTCACCAATATTTTCGTTCAAAGCTTCAAATTTTATCCGAGGAAGAATCCTCCTATGGTTGAATTCATGTTATACGATACCCCCAACGCATGACACTACAGGATTTTTGCAATGTGTGCAAATTAACTTATGTTGGGGATATTCATGATCCTCGTCCACGGGACTTGGAGGATTTCATAGGTACTATTGCTGTTGGAGAGGAGAGAGGAGTGTCTCGCGCTAGAATTGCTAGTATACATTTTCCTCTGCTTCGGTACTTCTCATTATTTGTGGGAAAATGTTTGATTGGCCGTGGGGAGGCTGGATCACTTAGCTCTCCAGACCTTGTATCAACGACACCCGAGTATTCGGCTAGTCATGGAGTGTGATTGATCGGTGGTGGGGGAGTCAAAACTTTACTTTTCTGTTTGGGAACCGCCTATAGTATGTGTAGCATGGAAGATGGTGAAAACTCTTGGTCATTGCGTTGACAATGAAAGCATGCCACCCAAATTTTTCTATCTCTATTTTAAAAGCTTGAGCTCTGGCACCTGTGCAAATCAATGCTTCCCTCTGGGAAGGGCCTGTCTATTTATGTTTCTATTGAGTCATCCTCTTCTTACGAAAGCACCAATTAGAGAGCACCTCCGTCATTTCTATGCTTTACTTTTAATTGTTATTGAGTATGACTGTGACTGGATCTTCTTTGCCATGCATTACAATGTTCAGTCAGCCCTTGGTCTTTGAAGGTGCTCTGCATTTATGTTTTGCGGTCTCAGAAAGAGATAGCGAGATACCACCTGTTCATATTGCTTCATGATTGTTTTGATTGAAGTGTGACATTTGAAACTAATCATTATTGCTCGCTAGTTGATTATGCCATTGATATGAGTTCATCATGAGACCTAAATGTCATTGCTTATGTGGTTAGCTTATGATCTTGCTGAAATTCTGAATATGAGTTAGACATAATTGCAACAGAAATATCAAACAGAGTTCGTAAAAGTTTTTCTTTTGTCTCTTTCAGTTTGTCAAGTGAATTGCTTGAGGAGAAGCAAGGCTTTAAGCTTGGGGGGGGGTTGATACGTCTCCGTTGTATCTACTTTTCCAAACTCTTTTGCCCTTGTTTTGGACTCTAATTTGCATGATTTGAATGGAACTAACCCGGTCTAACGCTGTTTTCAGCAGAATTGGCATGGTGTTGTTTTTGCGCTGAAATAGAAGTTCTCGGAATGACCTGGAAATTTACGAGGATTTTTTGTGGAATATATAAAGAAATACTTGCGCAAGAATCAACCGAAGGCGTGGAGCGAGGAGCCCACAAGCCCAGGAGGCGCAGCCCCCCTGGCAGCGCCTAGCAGGCTTGTGGGGCCCTCGGGGCTCCGCCGCCTCCAACTCCAGCTCTATTTAGTCCCTTTCATCCGGAAAAAATCAAGGAGAAGAGTTCATCGCATTTTACGATACGAAGGTGCCGCCACCACCTGTTCTTCCTCTAGAGGGCAGATCTGGAGTCCGTTCTGGGCTCCGGAGAGGGGAGATCGTCGCCATCGTCATCACCAACCTTCCTTCATCGCCAATTCCATGATGCTCTTCACCGTTCGTGAGTAATCTCATCGTAGGCTTGCTGGATGATGATGGGTTGGATGAGATCTATCATGTAATCGAGTTAGTTTTGATCGGGATTGATCCCTAGTATCCACTATGTTCTGAGATTGATGTTGCTACTACTTTGCCATGCTTAATGCTTGTCACTAGGGCCCGAGTGCCATGATTTCAGATCTGAACCTATTATGTTCTCGTCAATATATGTGTGTTCTTGAGCCTATGTTGCAAGTTGTAGTCACCTACTATGTGTTATGACCCGGCAACCCCGGAGTGACAATAGCCGGAACCACTCCCGGAGATGACCATAGTATGAGGAGTTCATGTATTCACTAAGTGCTAATGCTTTGTTCCGGTCCTCTATTAAAAGGAGAACCTTAATATCCCGTAGTTTCCATTAGGACCCCACTGCCATGGGAGGGATGGACAATAGATGTGATGCAAGTTCTTTTCATAAGCACGTATGACTATATATGAAATACATGCCTACATTACATTAACGAACTGGAGCTAGTTACATATCTCCCATGTTATAACTGTTGCATGATGAATGTCATCCGACATAATTATCCATCACCGATCCAATGCCTACGAGTTTTTCCTACTGGTCCTTGCTACGTTACTTTGCCGCTACTGTTGTCACTACTGCTACTGTTACCGCTGTTGCTATCACACTACTTTGCAGCAGATACTAAGTCTTTCAGGTGTGGTTCAATTGACAACTCAACTGCTAATACTCGAGAATATTCCTTGGCTTCCCCTTGTGTCGAATCAACAAATTTGGGTTGAATACTCTACCCTCGAAAACTGTTGTGATCCCCTATACTTGTGGGTTATCAATCATGTTTACTGAAAGTTAAGCTCCTATCCACCAATATTGCACATTACTTGTATCCATACATAGTGCATTATCCATATCATGGGCTGTTTGCGAGTACATTCAAAGTACTCACTGGCTTGCCACTGGTTATGTTATTGACCAGACATGGAAGGACCGGGGTTTGGAGAAGAATACGTCATCCGAGACGGACTTGAGAACTAGGACGCTTCCCAGTCAGAATGCGTGTTGGTGTAGGCTGATGGCATGGGCATCCGCTTAGCCCCAAGATTTCCGCTAGTAGATGTATCGGTGTGATTTGGCATTATAGTCCCTACCTATGAGAACTTGACCTTGTTGGTCATTTGTTGTATCATTTCGGTATGTTGGATGTAAGACTCTTAATATTGAGTATCTGTGTGTTCGGTGAGCATTGATATCTGGGATCACTGAGCACGTTCATTTGGCGATCTTGACTCGTAAGTCAGGGTCCCCACAGAGCTCGTATCAGAGCCATCCTGACTGTAGGAAGCCTTAGGTAGCATGGATGATTGCCGAGACGAGTAGTGCACTCAGCCCTTACACATGCTATTTTCTTCACACACAAAAAAAATTCTAAGCCTCTCCTACTACCTTGTAGATGGCCGCCGTACCTGAGATGCTTCTAGAGACAGGCTTTCCCCTACTCTTGGGTCAAGTATGCCGCAGACCCATTTTTCTCTACCACGAGCACTGGGTCAACGCCGACACAAAATAATATCACATGGATGTGATAGTGAAGGCTAACGACTCCCCAACTAGTTGGTTCTTTGAAGGACCACAGATGGAGAATCTGATGTTGGCAGTAGAGACAGCCGCACGAGAGGCGTTCGTGCATCTTCGCGACCTCCTTCCCGAGATGGCTAACGAGCCTGCTACTCGTCACCTTCCTTTTATTAAGGACGGGATTGACAAGAGCTGGACGCTTAACCCATCCTCGGGGGACGGGACGCCATTCAGGTTTCAGACCTACTTCAGTCTCTCTACCGACACCTTGACTCACCTTCTGATCAAGGAGTCCGTGAGGCTTTGCCAAGATTACACCAAGTCAAGGACCTACTTCGCCTAGAAAAGATGAAGACACACAAGGTCAAGAAGGAAGGAGCACCCAGAGGGCAGTCAACCATTGCCTTCCGAGGAGGGATACCACCGCTCCAGACCACTCCTATCGAGAGTCGCCGTGTGACCGCAGAAGATTATACTCAGCTCCTCACCTCTTCGCCAACAAAGAGACACCGTGATGTACCGCTCCCCTCTCCCACACCTCTGAAGGAGGAAGGTACCAATGAGGATGAAGACGAAGATCCTGCTGAGCCTGCGTACGAGAGCGAGCAGTCCGCCGCTTAGAGGAACGTCTTAGGAAATTAGGAGTCTCCCCCGTGCAGAGTGGAGTCCATGTATCGGTTCATGAGAACCATGAGTGTTGTGTGTTCACGTATGATGCAAGTCGCGTTCCTGCCTTAGGCAGCTTGTAAGCGGCTACATCACTTGTTTTAATTCAATGCATTAGATTTCCCAAAAACCTTTGTTTAACTCGCACACTAGCACAGTACCAAAACCCCCTTATTTAGGAACTCCATCCCTTATGATTCCCCAACCAATTCGGCATATTACCATGTCTGCCACCTCTGGCCAACAGCAGGTAACCGGTGGGAACGCTCAAGCTGGAGATCACCACGAGCAGCAGCAAGGCGTTATTCCTACACCACCGCCTCCTCCGGAGAGCCTGGCTGTGGCTCAGTTCCTCCAAGCTCTCCGAGAGGAACGTCAAGCCAACAATGCCGCCATCCAGTAGCTGGCTCAAGTATTTATGAACAATCCGCCTCAAAACAGAAATGGCAACATTTTCTCTACCCTGTCCGAGTTTATGCAGACTACGCCTCCTATATTCACGGAGACAACTGAACCATTGGATGCCGATGACTGGTTCTGCACCATCGAAGACCTCCTCGTGTTGGTCAAGTGCACCGATGATCGCGAGAAAGTCCTTTATGCTTCTCACTGTCTCGGGGGCACGACCAGAGCTTGGTGGGACGGGTTCCAGATCATGCGAGAAGGGAAAGCTATCACTTGGGCAGTATTGAAGGAAGGATTCCGCGCTGCTCACATTCCCCCTGGAATGATGACCATTAAGAAGCGGGAATTCCGAGCCTTGAGGCAAGGTAGTGGAACCGTCAAGGAGTATTTCCAGAAGTTTAACCTCCTGTCAACATATGCACCAGAAGACATCAACACTGAAGCGCAAAGGTGGAGAGCTTTATGGAAGGACTGCAACGGTCACTCGAGTATCAGCTGGTTGTCTGTGAATGCCGGACCTTCTGCGATCTGGTGAACAAGGCCCTCATGTTAGAGGATAAGCATCGTGCAATGGATGACACCCGTAAGCGCAAGCTGATGGATAGTGGAGGACACAGTAAGCCGAAGCCACGCCCATGGAAGTCAACCCTAGCAAGACCCAACTATCAGCAACATCACTACAGGGCACCAATGTTCCGCCAGAACTACCAGCCCCAACAACAAGTGATACGTCCCAAATGTATCTATGATTTCTGTTTGTTCCATGCTCTTTTCGGTGACATTGTTATATGTTTTGCTACACTTTTATAGCTTTTTACACATATTTGGACTAACCTACTAACTCAGTGCACCCAGTGCTAGTTTAGTTGTGCTGATGTCTTTTAATTGCATGGACTTTACCCCAATTTTATAGTCCCAAAAATCCCGAGAAAATATAGAAAAATCAGCGTGACGGAAGCTTCATGAAGCACCAAGGTGGGCCAGAGGGGAGCCAGGCCTCACCTAGGCGGCCACCTGCCACGGGCCCCCTCTTGGCCGCGCCACCAGGTCGCCTGGGCCGCTGGTCCACCCCTTGGCCCCTCCTTGGCCTATATTTGCCCCTCGGATGGAAAACACTAGAGATATATCGAGAATCACGAATTTCTCCACCGCAGCGCTTCTGAGATCGGGAGCGCCAGAAGATCTCTTCCCGACACCCTGCCGGAGGGAGGATTGACCTCCGGGAGCTTCTCCACCACCATGGAAATTTCCCAGACGTGTCGTGAGTAGTCCTCCTTGGACCATGAGTCCATGACCAGTAGCTATGCGATGTCTTCTCTCCAATCTTGTGCTTCAATGCTTAGCCCTTGTGAGACGCCCTACATGATCAAGGCATCTATGTAATTTACCTGCTGCTGCTATGCTGAGTTTGCTGGGATCCGACGGATTATGAGATTATGTTCAGATTGTATGAGTTATATATTTGGTTCTCCTTTTATATTATGTTCTTGAGTAATTCATGCATGTTCTCCGTTGCTTTTTATTGCTTTGGCCGAGTAGTAGATTGTAACTCCAAGAGGGAGCATTATGCATGATTGTGGGTTCATGCTCCCTGATGTCTAGCTTGAGTGACAGAAACATGAGACTAGGGGATGTGCTATTGCCACCAGGGAGAAAAAACGGTGCTTGTGACCATGGTTGCAAGGATTTTTTACCTTACGCAAAGTTCGTTAATGCAGTTGTCTGTTGCTTTGAGTTTACACTTTGGGTTGGGCTCGCAACTTAATACCAGCGAGATGTTCAGGATAGATATCTCAAGTTCGAGGATTAGTGAGTAGATGCTGATGGATAAACAACCTACTTGTCTTGGCGTACTGCCCATTACTTTTGAGCCTCTAACTTTCTAGTAGCATGATTAGCATTGCGGGGCGTTTATAATTCTGTGAATTGCCCAACTGTAATTTGTTTATGCAGCATAGTTGTTTATCGTCTTTTGGGAGAGAGACATCACTAGTGAACATCATGGGACTCTGGTCCATATTACCACCATTGTTTACACCTCCACCATTTACTGTTTTATTTACTTTTCTGTTGCAATCACTATCGCTATTCCTGCTTGTGTTTTGATCCTTTGCAAACTACAAGGCTGGAGAGATTGACAACCCCTCTGAACTTGTTGGGAGCAAAGTTATTTGTTGTGTGTGCAGGTCCATGTCTTTTGCTAGCGCCAGAGTAGCGGACACCTACTTGTTGATCCTCGGAGTCCTCCTGGTTCGATAAACCTTACAGTCCACGTGTAAGGGAAATCTGCTGCTGACTACATCTCAACCTTCCACTAGGAGTAACCAATGAGGGGCGAGAAGTATATCCATCAATTCATCATCAAGCAAATTTCTGGCGCCGTTGCCGGGGACTCCAGTCTTTAAGATAGGGGAGTTGCACACTATCTTTTACCTTTGCTTTTTAGTCTTGTTAGTTTGCTTTCTAGTTTTGCTTTAGAGTCTTATACCAAAAACCACAAAAAAAATTAGTTGCTTTGTTCTTGCTTGTAGCTGCTGCTATGGGGTCCACTGAGAACACTAGGTTGTGTGAATTCACTAGTCACAACAACAATGACTTTATCTACACTCCTATTGCTACTCCCGCCACTCAGGTGACTTCCTATGAGATTAAACCTACTTTACTGAACCTTGTTATGAAATATCAATTCTCCGGTGCTGGAGATGCTGCTGCTTTGCACTTGAATAATTTTGTTGAGCTTTGTGATATGCAAAAGTACAAAGAAGTAGATGGTGATATTGTTAAACTTAAGCATTTTCCTTTCTCCTTGAGAGGAGGATCCAAAGTGTTGCTTCAATCTTTGCCTAGGAATAGCATAGATTATTGGGATAAGTGCAAAGATGCTTTTATTGGGAAGTATTACCCGCCCGCTGAGATTATCCAGTTAAGAAGTAACATTATGAATTTTAGGCAACTGGATAATGAACACGTTGCCCAAGCTTGGGAACGTATGAAATCTCTTGTTAAGAATTTCCCTACCCATGGTTTGACTACTTGGATGGTTATCCAAACTTTCTATGCAGGATTGAACTTTACCTCGCGGAATCTGTTGGACTCGGCTGCAGGAGGAACCTTTATGTCAACTAGACTTGGTGCTTCCACTAAGCTATTGGACAAGATGATGACAAATTATTCTCAATGGCACACCGAGAGAGCTCCAACAGGTACGAAGGTAAACTCTATTGAGAAGATCTCCTCCCCTAATGATAAGGCTGACATGATCATGTCTTTACTCACTAAGCAAGCTCCTATTGATCTTCATGATGTTCCTTTAAATTCCTTGGTTGCTCAAGAAAGAGAGAAAGTTGATGTTAATTTTATCTCTAGGAACAACTTTAATAATAATGCTTATAGGAGTAATTTTGGTAGCAATCCTAGACCGTTCCCATCCAACAACTATGGGAACAACAACACTTATCCTAACGCCAAAAACTCCATTTCTGAATTAGAGAGCATGCTTAAAGACTTTATCACTTCTCAAAAAGACTTCAACAAGAGTGTAGAAGAGAAATTAGAAAAATTAGATAGTCTCTCTTTGAAGGTAGACAACATAGCTCATGACATAGAGATGCTTAAAATTAGACCCCCCTTGAGGAAAGGAAAACCACACCCATGAATGCTATCCAAGTCCAAATTAATGAGAACATAAGAATGCTAACCAAACTTAAGGATAGATGGGATAGATAAAAATAGGACGAATATAGGATTAAGAGCCTTCCTAGACACACTACCCTTGCTACTATACACGTTGTTGAGGATGTCAAAACTATTAGCACCCATCACATCCCTAGTCCCAATGGACCTATTAATGGTGATGCTAATACCTCAACTTTAGGACAAGAAGGTACATTGAACTTAGAGACTATCAAAATAATGAGCTTAGATGACATCACCACCACTTTAATTAATGGTAGTAATCTTGATTTTGATAATTGTAGTCTTTCTGAAGTTATCACTTTTTTTGCAAAGAACGGCTAAAGACCCCCACACTAGTACACTCAATATTGCCTTCACCGAGCATATTAACTATGCTCTTATCAAAGCTAGGGAGGAGAAGCTCAAGCTAGAGACTTTTATTCCTAGAAAACTAGAAGATGGTTGGGATCCTATGGTCAAGGTTAAATAGAATAATTTCTCTTGCTTTGCTTTATGTGATGTTGGAGCTAGTGCCTCCGTTATGCCCAAAAGCATGTATGATATGCTTGATTTGAAACCTTTTGATCAAAGTTCTTTTGGTGTTCGTCTTGTTGATTCTTCCATGAAGAAACCTTTAGGGATAATTGACGATGTTCTTATTGTTGTCAATGATAATTATGTTCCCGTTGATTTTCTTATTATGGACATTGAGTGTGATCCCTCATGTCCAATTATTTTGGGACGTCCCTTTCTCCGCACCATTGGTGCTATCATTGACATGAAAGAAGGGACCATTAGATTCCAATTTCCCCTTAAAAAGGGAATAGAATAGTTCCCTCGAAAGAAGATTAAGTTAACTTATGAGTCCGTTACTCGGACAAGTTATTCTTTTGGAATTGATAATACTTGATCTTTTTGCATCATGCCTAGCTGAAAGGCATAAAAGAAAGCACTTGTTGGGAGGCAACCCAGTTTTTTCACTTTCAGTTTAGTGGTATTGATGCTTTTTACTACTGTAGCAACATCATTGTATCTTTATTTTCAAGCTTTGTGCCAAGTTTTAGCCTCCGATTGCAAGAAAGTTCAAAAGTCATGACATGCTGTCTAGAAACAGATTCTGTCTGCTTGACAGAAAATTTCGCCAAAAATCACCAGATCATATTTTTGATCTGATTTTTTTTGAAAGTATGCTCTATATAATTTTATTTTTGGTATTTTTTCTGAGTTTTTTGATTTGAGTTTCAGAAGTACCCCGGAAAAATTATTTACTACCTACTGTTTTGTTTTTCCTAAATTCTGCCCTGTTTTACGTTTTCATTATTTTGCAAATCTTAAGCCTATTTTTTCTTTGCAAAAACCTTATGGAAATATTGACAAACAGTATTTCTTCCTTCAAATCTTTTTTCCAGTAGAAATATATATATTTTATTATGGGCACTAACCACCCTAATCAGCTTATGATGAGTTTCGTATGAAGGGAGTTTTCAAGTATGCGATGGAAGATAATGAAAGAAGATCCAGGAGAATCAAGCGCTCAAGCTTTGGGATGCACCCATGCACCCCCAAGAAATATTCAAGGAGACTCAAGCATCTAAGATTGGGTATGCCCCCATACATCCCCTTCTCCATCAACAATCATCAGTTCGCCCTTCTCCATGCTATATTTTTATCACTTCATATGTTATGTGCTATGCTTGGAGCATCCCACTCTTTACTTTTTAGTTTGTTTTAGTTTTTCTTGTTGTTCATAACAAGTTGGAACCTAGCCTTATTTTTTTGGGAGAGAAATATGCTCCACTCCACCCTAGAACACAACATAGGTTTTCATGCTTATCTTTTTGTGTGTTCTTTATCTTTTCATAGCTGCTGCCATGCTTAGCTCTTAGTTTTCATGCTTTATATTTTTAAGAGCTTTTATTTAGGTTGCTTTTGTAACGCTCTTGAGTTATCATGCTTATCTTGTTTAGAGAGTCGGTTTGTTGCACTAAGTTGTGTGTCTTGCATGAGTAGGTAACTGAGGTTGCTATTTAAGTATAGTAGTAACTTGCAATAGTTTTGAGGTATTGATTTGAGTAATGTTTGGACTTTTGGTGTCAAAAGCTTGAGCCTATTAGTGATAGGTGTCATACTTTGGGAAATCCGTGTGTATTTTCAAAAACTAAAAAAATTAGTTGAGAACTCTAGCTACTAGATGGTTCGCTAACCTCTGGAGGGGTTGGAATATATAGAGTACCCTCACGTTATCATGGGTCGAGGATGCGCAAGGATAACCAAACCACCAAACACTCCTCCTCGGGGTACTTGTCTCTTTGTGAATCTCCTGACTAGATAGAGAGTTACAGATAATAAGTGCATGAGTTCTTCGGACTAATGCGAGTATTCGATTGTTGGCACTTCCACCATCCATATTTTGCTAGCCTCTTCAATACGGTGCATTGCGCTTTCTCATAAGCCTCATTATATCCTTCCTCAAAACAGCCACCATACCAACCTATTAAGGCATTTCCATAGCCTTTCCGAGATACATTGCCATGCAACATCCACCATCTCATGACTTGATCTTCATGTCATACATGCTTTTTCTTGATCGAGGAGCCGCATGCTAGTTGGGCCTTGCCCTTATTATTGCTACATGACGCGCTAGTTTCATTGCATATCCTGCTACACTGGTAGAGGCATACATTTGCATACATCATGATAGTTTTCATTTGTCTTTATGTTGAATACTTCTTATGAAGTGTGAAGATCTTATTTTTATTCTTGTAGAATATAGAGTGTTGCCCTTAAGTGACGAAAAGATCCCAAAGAGGACAAATTAAAAGATCCCAAAAGAGGACACATGAAAAGATCCCAAAGAGGACAAATGGGAGATAAATAGAAAGAGCCAAAGAGGCCACAAAAAATAAAAATAAAGAAGAAAGAAAAAAATAAAGAGAAGGGGGCAACACTACTATTCCTTTTGAAAGATCCACACTCGTACTCCATTGTTATATTTGTACTCTGTAAAGATTATCATTCATGCATAACTATGTGGGGACCCTTACACTATAGAACTTGGCTTGTATATTCCAATGATGAGCCTCCTCAAATGAACTCTAGGTCTTCATGAGCAAGCAAGTTGGATGCACCCCCACTAGTTCCATTGGAGAGCTTACCTTAGCTCATATGTGCATCAGTTGCATGGCAATCCCTACTACTCACATCATATTTATCATTTGGCTTTCTCTCGCCTATGGTTGTCCTCATTGATGTGAGCCTTTCACACTTTTTTTGTCTTGCTTCCCCATCATTATTCTCTTTGCCATCCTAAGTGCCAACATATCTTGCTTTTGCTCATCCATTGCATTAGTGCTCAAAGTCGAACGAGAGAGGATCATTTTGACTTGTTCCTGACTAGTGGTCTGGGGATGAGTCAAAATAATTCCGAAGGAGACCTAGTGTGAAGTTTTAGTAGATTGAGTTCTCAATTAAACTATATAATATTTTTATGCTCTAAACCCATCTCCCACTTCTTGCACACAAACACCATTTGGAGACATCCGAGTCACGGACAACGAGAGCTCTTGCACCTCTATGTTCTTACTTTGCTATTTTTAATACTAAATATAGACTCTTGCTTGTTATTGTCTTGAATTGAATTGCATATATTACTTGCTTTACTTTGAAGTTCTAATATGTGTGTTAGCATGTCACCGCAGAAATTATTTGTGTTATCATTTACCTACTCGAGGACGAGCAAGAATTAATCTTGGGGATATTGATACGTCCCAAGTGTATCTATAATTTCTATGTGTTCCATGCTCTTTTGGGTGACATTGTTATATGTTTTGCTACACTTTTATACCCTTTTACACATATTTGGACTAACTTACGAACTCAGTGCACCCAATGCTAGTTTCTATCTGCTGATGTCTTCTAATTGCAGAGACTTTACCCCAATTTTTAGAGTCCCAAAGATCCTAAGAAAAATATATAACAATCAGCATGACGGAAGCTTCACGAAGCACCAAGGTGGGCCAGAGGGGAGCCATGCCTCACCCACGCGGCCACCTGGCGCGGGCCGCCTCCTGGCCGCGCCACCACGTCGCCTGTTCCACCCCCTGACGCCCTCCTTTGGCCTATATTTACCCCTCGGATGGAAAATCCTAAAGATATATCCAGAATCGCGAATTTCTCCACCGCTCCGTCGCCGCAGCGCTTCCGAGATCGGGAGCGCCAGAAGACCTCTTCCCGGCACCCTGCCGGAGGGAGGATTGACCTCCGGGAGCTTCTCCACCACCATGGACGCTTCCCGGACATGCTGTGAGTAGTCCTCCTTGGACAATGAGTCCATGACCAGTAGCTATGTGATGTTTTCTATCCAATCTTGTGCTTCAATGCTTAGCCCTTATGAGCTTCCCTACATGATCAAGGCATCTATGTAATTTACCTGCTGCTGCTATGCTGAGTTTGTTGGGTCCGATGGATTATGAGATTACGTTCAGATTTTGATGAGTTATATACTTGGTTCTCCTTTTATATTATGTTCTTGAGTAATTCATGCATTATATCCCTTGCTTTTTATTGCTTTGACCGAGTAGTAGATTGTAACTCCAAGAGGGAGCATTATGCATGATTGTGGGTTCTTGCCCCCTGATGTCTAGCTTGAGTGACAGAAACATGAGACTAGGGGATGTGCTATTGCCACGAGGGAGAAAACAACGGTGCTTGTGACCATGGTTGCAAGGATTGTTTACCTTATGCAAAGTTCGTTAATTGAGTTGTCCATTACTTTGAGTTTACACCTTGAGTGGGGCTCGCAACTTAATACCATCGAGATGTTCTGGATAGATATCTCAAGGTGGATGATTAGTGAGTAGATGCTGATGGATAAACGATCTACTTGTCTTGGCGTACTGCTCATTACTTTTGAGCCTCTAACTTTCTAGTAGCATGATTAGCATTGCGGTGCGTTTATAATTCGGTCAATTGCATAGCTGTAATTTGTTTATCCAGCATAGTTGTTTATCGTCTTTTGGGAGACAGACATCAGTAGTGAACATCATGGGACTCTGGTCCATATTACCATCATTGTTTACACCTCCACCATTTATTGCTTTTATTTAGTTTTCCGTTGCAATCACTATCGCTATTCCCGCTTGTGTTTTGATACTTTGCAAACTACAAGGCCGGAGAGATTGAAAACCTCTCTAAACTCGTTGGGAGCAAAGTTATTTGTTGTGTGTGCAGGTCCACGTCTTCTGCTAGTGCCAGAGCAGCGGACACCTACTTGTTGATCCTTGGAGTCCTCCTGGTTCGATAAACCTTACAGTCCCCGTGTAAGGGAAATTTGCTGTTGACTACATCTCAACCTTCCACTTGGGGTAACCAACGAGGGGCGAGAAGTATATCCATCAACTTGTCATGAGCAAGTCAACACCAAACCAGCACTCAACCCGCCTAGTAAAAGTGGAGTCAAGCCCAACATCCCAGGGCAGGTGACCTGCTTTGGATGTGGTCAGACTGGGCACTACTCCAGGCAGTGCCCCAACAAGAAGCCCGATGCACCGCACTCCAATGCGCCTAATCAAGGACAAGGTCAAGGAGCGCCAGGCAGGAACCAATCTCCCCACAATCAGCAGTACCACAGCAGGGGATGGATTAATCACATCTCTCCAGAAGAAGCACATGAAGACCCGGACTGCATTCTGGGTACGTTCCTCGTCAATTCCACCCCAGCAACAGTATTGTTTGATTGTGGTGCTTCACATTCTTTTGTATCTCAGAAGTTTGCATAAAAATGTGGTTCGAAGCCTACCCTACTTAATGGGAAAATGGCAGTACATACCCTAGGAGCAGTGCTAAGGACAAACCTAGGATGTAGAGGAGTCAGGATCAATACTAATGGGATGAGCTTCACAGGAGATCTCATCGTCATAAAGTCGCAAGGCTTGTAAGTGATCCTTGGAATGGATTGGTTGGCCAAGCACTAGAGCATCTTGGACTGTGCCAACAGGACTATTACCATGACAAGCGACCAAGGGGTCAAAGTCAAGTATGTACCTGAGCCTACATCCACTCAAGTCCCTTAGGTAAATTGCCTATCGAGCGAAGAGTTGGACCAAGTGCCAATAGTCTGTGAGTACCCGGACGTCTTTCCTGACGAGTTGCCAGGGATGCCTCCTGACCAAGACATCGTGTTCATCATTGAGCTCATGCCCGGATCAAGGCTTATCTATAAGAAGCCTTATAGCATGGGATCGAAAGAACTAGCAGAGTTGAAGAAGTAGTTGGATGAGCAACTCAGGAAGGGATTCATCCATCCGAGTGCATCACCTTGGGGATCACGTGTTCTGTTCGTGTCTAAGAAGGATGGGACTATCAGTCTCTGCGTCGATTATCGTTCTCTCAATGAAATCACGATCAAGAACAAGTACCCACTCCCCAAGATTGAAGACCTATTTGACCAGTTAAATGGAGCCAAGGTATTTTCCAAGATCGATCTCTGGTCTGGATATTACCAACTGAAGATCTGACCCGAAGACATGCCTAAGACTACATTCGAGACCCGGTACGGTCTATACGAGTGGACCGTCATGTCATTTAGGTTGACCAATGCCCCAACATACTTCATGTACCTCATGAACAATGTCTTCATGGAATACCTGGATAAGTTTGTCGTCGTCTTCATCAATGACATATTAATCTTCTCCAAGTCCAAAGAGGAGCATGAGCAACACTTGAGGTTGGTGTTGGAAAAGCTCTGAGCGCACCAACTTTATGCCAAGTTTAGCAAATGCAAATTATGGCTACACGAAGTTGGATTCTTGGGTCATACCATGACGGCAAACGGATTGGCAGTCGATCCTTCCAAGATTACCACGATAACTAACTGGGAATCGCCAATCAATGTGAAGGAAGTCAGAAGCTTCCTCGAACTCGCGAGATACTATCGCAAGTTCGTGGAAGGGTTCTCCCGCATCGCCCGACCAATGACTCAGCTCTTGAAGAAAGGCAAGAAGTTTGAATGGACTCCGGAGTGTGAAGAAAGCTTGCAGGAGTTGAAGAACAGATTGACTACCACCCCGGTATTGGCTACTCCAGATATCATCAAGGAGTTTGTGATATATTGTGATGCCTCCAGAACCGGGCTCGATGGAGTCCTAATGCAAGACGGTAGGGTCATGGCTTACCTCTCATGGCAACTGCACCCGCATGAGGAAAACTACGCCACACATGATCTTGAGTTGGCAGCCGTAGTGCATGCCCTGAAGACATGGCGACATTACCTTCTGGGGAAGCGATGTGAAATATACACCGACCACAAGAGTCTAAAGTATATCTTTACTCAAAGGGAATTGAATATGAGGCATCAAAGGTGGTTGGAACTAATCAAAGACTACGACCTCAATATTCAATACCACCCCGATAAGGCCAATGTGGTTGCCGATGCCTTAAGCCGGAAGGCCAACACCTTGACTGTTATGCTCAAGGAAAGGCTACCCGCCTTATATGAAGATATGGAAAGCTTCGGGTTGGAGCTAGTTGAACCAGGATTCATAGCTAACCTCGAAGTGAAATCCATGCTGGCAGACGACATCAAGAAAGCCCAGAAGGGGCACAAGAGCATCGAAGGCATCAAGAAGAAGATCCAGGAAGGCAAGGCCCCAGAATTCTCGGTGGATGAACAAGGAGTAGTATGGTTTGGGAAACGTTTATGCGTACCCAACGAGGCGAAACTCAAGGACTTGATCCTGCAGGAAGCTCATGATACACCCAACTCTATTCACCCCGGTGGCACCAAGATGTATCAGGACCTCCAGGAAAGATTCTGGTGGCATGGCATGAAGAGGGAAATAGCATCCTATATCGCCAAGTACGACGTGTGTCAGCGAGTCAGGGCTGAGCACCAGTGGCCTGCTGGATTCCTACAACCTCTCCAAGTGCCCGAATGGAAGTGGGACCGAGTCAGCATGGACTTCGTCAATGGTCTACTCAGGTCTAGCAGAGGCCATGAATCTATATGGGTCATCGTCGACCATCTGACTAAGGTATCTCACTTCATTCCGGTTAGCACCACCTATGGTGGCGACAAGCTGGCTAGCCTCTACATTGAGAGTATTGTGAGCCTCCATGGAGTCCCCAAAGAAATAGTATCTGACCGAGGCACGCGGTTCACCTCAAGATTCTGGAAGAAGTTCTAAGAAGCTCTCGGAACAAAGCTCTCTTTCAGCACCGCCTTCCACCCACAGGCAGGCGGACAGACGGAGAGAGTGAATCAGATACTCGAAGATATGCTCCACGCTTGTGTCTTGGCACATGGGACCAAATGCGAAGACTGTCTGCCGTTCGCTGAGTTCTCCTACAACAACAGCTACCAGTCCAGTCTCTAGATGGCCCCATTTGAGGTACTATACGAACGAAAGTGCCGCACCCCGCTCAACTGGTCCGAGGCTGGCGAAGGATTGATTTTCGGACGGGAAGTTCTTCGTGAGGCGGAAGACAAGGTGCAACTTGTCCGGGAGACCTTGAAGGCAGCCAAGTCGCGACATAAGAGCTATGCGGATTCTCACCGCAGAGAAGTGGAGTTCATTCCCGGAGACCAGGTGTACCTCCGCGTCACACCTCTCAAGGGAACCAAGCATTTCCACGTCAAGGGGAAACTTGCTCCAAGGTTCATTCGACCTTTTAAGATCATGACAAGGAGTGGAGAAGTTGCTTACCAGTTGGAGCTACCTCCGGAACTTTCGGGTGTGCACAACGTCTTCCACGTGTCACAACTCCGGAAGTGTTTGCAAGCGCCGAACCATCCAGATCTTTATAAGGACATTGACCATCAAGCCATCGACCTCCAACCAGATCTCACTTATCGTGAGAGGTCGATCCGCATCCTGGATGAAGTAGAGCGTTGCACCAGAAGCCGCACCATCAAATACTTCAAGGTTCAGTGGAGCAACCACACCGAGGCCGAAGAAACATGGGAGCGTGAAGACTATCTAGGATCCGAATTTCCGCACCTTTTTAGCACCTAGCTTAGGAATCTCGGGGACGAGATTCTTGTAAGGGGGATAGGTCAGTCACACCCTGTTTTTACCTCACTTCAACTGTAGTTTCAAAATATGAGTTTATCAATTTTTTTCGGAAACCAATGATGTGAGTGCCATGATTGTCATTGTGTGTTTTTATGCTTGATTGAGTGGATTCAAAAACCATATTTTTACAACATGATTATTCCCAAACTTTCTTTTCTTATTTTGACTATTTTTAAAACCTTGCTTTGGGTTTGCACTACAAGTCCTTGATGACAAGGGAGTGCCTTTATCCAAAGATGGTAATATGGTTTTAGAATTATTTTTACTCTCCGAAATCATAAAATAATTATTTGTTAAATTATTTTCCTATTTTATATGCATGTCCATTTCTCAGGCCAGAAATGACATTTCTATATGAAAAATTACATTTCTGCCTTAGAAAAATCTGAGAAAATTTGGAGATACTCACAAGACATATATTTTCCATACATAAGATTTTCAGCCCCTATTTATATTCAAAATATTTGAGAAAACCCTTGAAAACCAACTTTATGTGTTTTGACCTTTTGAAATATTTCCAAAGGACATATTTCCAATAAACTCCTAGAATATTCCACCAACCTTCCCAAGCTATATTTGGTGGCCACACCAAGTTTCACCTCATTCCAATGTGGCTTGGTTCACTAAATAATCCTAAAACCCTCTCTGTCCAGAATCAAGTTGAAACATCTCTACATTGCAAATTTTATCCAAATGGCTTGAAACTTTGCAGGAGTGCTAAACACAACAAATGAGGAGTCTTTGCCAAAAATGTGATTCGCAGGGGGTAATCTACCCACATTCTCATTGGAAGGGACAGATCTGCCCGTTTGGGGGTGATTTCAAGTTTGCATTGCCAAACTTGTCCAATGAAGCTCAAATTTGGTGGAGCATCCTATTTTTGCACCAAACTTAATCCTGTTAACTTTCATCACCAATGGTGAAGTGTAACTACCCCAAACACCCGTCGAACACCTTCTGCCAGATTAGAAAAACAACTAGTACCTCACTCCACACCCATGCACTTTCCTTCAAACTCATAGACCAAACAACCAGCACCATTCCCCAACTGCAGGTGAGTGGCCCCTGCTTGAATCCAAGCAGAAGAGCCAAAAACCCCATTCTAATTTCGGGTTCAAGTCTGGCATCACCTCTTTAATCACTTCCCTTGACCAGCAAAGTGTCTCTCGGCTCTCAAACGGCTAAGGATCTTCAAGCCCAGCCCCAGGACACGCCAGACACGGCCAAGGCACCCCAGAGCGCGCCAGCATGCCGTGGCATGCCAAAACTGCACTCTGGGCACGCAACAGGGCACACCCAAGGCAAAGGTGGCTAGCCCCGGCCGGTTCAAGCATCCCCCCGTTGCCAATTCGCATTCCCAACAACCCTTCTGTATCAGCGCAGCCTTAGGGCCCCTCCGCCCTCGCTCTGTTGACCGTAGCGACGCGTGCCCGCGTGCGCCAGATTCGGCCAGAAGACCGTGGCCACGCATGCACGCTCCTCCTCACTCTCTCTCCCTCTCAGTGAGTCATAGGGGTCCAAAACCACGTCCACAATACCATGGTTTCGACCCCGAGCTCTCACTGCTCCTCCTGCAAGCCACGGTGAAACCACGAGGACTTCCCGCTCGGTGCACCATCGAGGGCCTATAAATAGGCCTCCCCGTTGCTCCAGCACCCTCATCCCACTCCTCAAGAGCCTATATTGAGCCCCTAGCCACTTCATTCGAGCACAACGAGCTTTGGTCCTTGAGATCGACCGAGGCCCCGCCGCTTCAGAGCTCAGTCAATCTCGGGCTACAGGCCAGCTCTGACGCTCCTTTCTTCTCCTCCTTGACCGTAGTGAGATCAGGAAGCTTTCCCCCCACTTCCCCGAGCTAATCCCTGCCAGTAGCACCAAGTTCATCTACCTCCCGAATCGACTCCGCCGCAACCACCTCGTCGCCGGTGAACCAGGACCTCCCCGTCGTCCATTTGACCACCAACAGGTAGGTGACGAGGTGCGGGTTCCATTCCTGCCATCGGTTGGGCTCGAGAGCGTCTATATCGCCGCCGGCGTGCCTCCCCTCCCCTCTGTCCAGAGGTGGAAGACGACCCCGACAGGTGTGCCCCACTTGTCGATGGCTGATAACCCACAAGTATAGGGGATCGCAACAGTTTTCGAGGGTAGAGTATTCAACCCAAATTTATTATTTCGACTCAAGGGGAAGCGAAAGAATATTCTCAAGTATTAGCAGCTGAGTTGTCAATTCAACCACACCTGAAAGATTAGTGTCTTCAAGCAAAGTATTGGTAGCAAAATGGTATGATAGCAACGGTGCCAGAAAAAGGTATGTTGACGGCAGACTATTCCTGACTTGTTGTATCAATGGTGCCAGTAAATAGTATTGCAGCAGGTAACAACAAAGTAGCAAGTAACATCAGTAGTGACAGCAGTAGCGAGGAACAACAGTAGTGACAACAGTAGCAAGTAACATCAGTAGTGACAGCAGTAGCAGCAAAGTAACAATAGTAGCAACAGAGCAACAATAACAACAGTGACAACAGTAGCAGCAAAGTAACGTAGCAAGGACCAGTAGTAAAAGACTCGTAGGCATTGGATCGGTGATGGATGATTATGCCGGATGTGATTCATCATGTAACAACTATAACACAGAGAGATATTTAACTAGCTCCCGTTTGTCAATCTAATGTAGGCATGTATTCCGTATGTAGTCGTACGTGCTTAGGTCAAAGAACTTGCATCACATTTATTGTCCATCCCTCCCGTGAAAGCGGGGTCCTAATGGAAACTACGGGACATTAAGTTTCTCCTTTTAATAAAAAACCGGACCAATGCATTAACACTTGGTGAATACATGAACTCCTCATACTATGGTCATCTCCGGGAGTGGTTCCAACTATTGTCACTCCGGGGTTGCCGGGTCATAACACATAGTAGGTGACTACAACTTGCAAGATAGGATCTAAAACACACATATATTGGCGACAACATAATAGGTTCAGATCTGAAATCATGGCACTCAGGCCCTAGTGACAAGCATTAAGCATGGCAAAGTAGTAGTAACATCAATCTCAGAACATAGTGGATACTGGGGATCAATCCCCGTCAAAACTAACTCAATTACATGATAGATCTCATCCAACTCATCACCGTCCAGCAAGCCTACGATGAGATTATTCACGAACGGTGAAGAGCATCATGGAATTGGTGATGGAGGAAGGTTGATGATGACGATGGCGACGATTTCCCCTCTCAGGAGCCTAGAACGGACTCCAGATTTGCCTCCAGATGAAGAATAGGAGGTGGCGGGGCCTCCGTATCGTAAAACGCGATCAATCCTTCTCCCTGATTTTTTTCGGGCGAAACGGAATATATAGAGCTGAGTTTGGAGGCGGTGGAGCCTCGTGGGCCCCACAAGCCCTCACGGCGTGGCCAGGGGGGGTGGCCGCGACCCCTGGGCTTGTGGCCCACTGGCTCACCTCCTCTGGTGGATCTTTGCGCAGGTATTTTTCATTAATTCCAGAAAAATTCTCCGTAAATTTTCAGGTCATTCCGAGAACTTTTATTTCTGCAAAAAAACAACACGATGGCAATTCTGCTGAAAACATCGTTAGTCCGGGTTAGTTCCATTCAAATCATGCAAATTAGAGTCCAAAACAAGGGCAAAAGAGTTCGGAAAAGTAGATACGACGGAGACGTATCAACTCCCCAAGCTTAAAGCCTTGCTTGTCCTCAAGCAATTCAGTTGACAAACTAAAAGAAACAAAAGAAAAACATTGACGAACTCTGTTTGATCTTGTGGTTGCAACTATATCTAACTCATAACCAGAATTTCAGCAAGATCACAAGCAAACCACATAAGCAAATGACATCTAGGTCTCGCGGTAAACTCATATCAATGGCATAATCAACTAGCGAGCAAATAATAATAAACCTCAAATGTCAACACTTCAATCCAAACAACATGAAGCAGTACGAACAGATGGTATCTCGCTAGCTCTTTCTGAGACCGCAAAACATAAATGCAGAGCACCTTCAAAGAGCAAGGGCCGACTAAACATTGTAACTCATGGAAATGAAGATCCAGTCACAGTCATACTCAACACAGTTAAAAGCAAAGCATAAAAACGACAGAGGTGCTCTCTAATTGGTGCTTTTATAAGAGGAGGATGACTCAACAGGAACATAAATAGACATGCCCTTCGCAGAGGGAAGCATTGAATTGCAGAGGTGCCAGAGCTCAAGCTTTGAAAACAGAGATAATAATTTTGGGTGGCATGCTCTCATTGTCAACACAATGACTAAGAGTTCTCAACATCTTCCACGCTACACATGCTATAGGCGGTTCCCAAACAGAAAAGTACAGTTTTGACTCCCCCACCACCAATCAATCACACTCCACGGCTAGCCGAATCCTCGGGTACCGTCCATACCAACATCAATCCTGGGGGAGTTTTGTTTGCAATTGTCTTTCGATTTGAGCATGGAACTGGTCATTCCAATTACCGGCCCCTTTCTCGTGAATGATAGTGAATAAACACATATCGAGGATAACACGCCTAGCATGGAAGATGCTGATAGCCCCCTGTCACCACATGAGCGGTTCAGGCATGCAAAACAGATTATTTCTTGAAGGTTTAGAGAGTGGCACATGCAAATTTACTTGGAACGGCAGGTAGATACCGCATATAGGTAGGTATGGTGGACTCATAAGGAACAACTTTGGGTTTGTGGGGGTGGATGCACAAGCAGTATTCCCGCTTAGTACAAGTGAAGGCTAGCAAAAGACTGGGAAGCGACCAACTAGAGAGCGACAATAGTCATCAAAATGCATTGAGATTAACTAACATCGAGTGCAAGCATGAGTAGGACATAAATCACCATAAACATGAACATCATAGAGGCCATGTTGATTTTGTTTCAACTACATGCGTGAACATGCGCCAAGTCAAGCCACTTGAATCATTCAAAGGAGGATACCATCCTATCATACTACATCATAGTCATCTCAACATTCATGTGGGCATCCAAGACAAACCATTATAAGCTCCTAGCTAAGTAAGCATGTCATAAGCAACTATGATCTCTAAGTTGTCATTGCAAACATGTTTCTCTCACAACAAAGCTGAATCAGGCATGATGAGCTAGTCATATTTACAAAAACAAAATAGATCGAGTTCATACGAGCTTTTCCAGGTTCAGTCACTTCATCGTATATCGTCATTATTGCCTTTCACTTGCACGACCGAATGATATGAACAATAATAAGAGTGCTCGTGCATTGGACTAAGCTGGAATCTACAGGCAAACACAAAGGAGAAGACAAAGTAATATGGCTCTTTAACAGATAAACAGATATGCATGCGAGAGCCACTAAACATTGTAACCAATATCTTCTACCTTGACCCAAAGAAGAAGAAAACTATTTACACGAGAAAGCTCCCAACAAGCAAAAGAAGAAAACGAAAATCTTTTTGGGTTTTCTCAAACTAGACAAACACACTAAAAGAAACGAGAAAAAGAAATAAACTGACATGGATGATACAGTGGCAAAGTGTGAACACCGGCTAACAAAGTGAAAGCACAAGCAAGAATGTAAAGTCGGTGAGAACACGTACTCCCCCAAGCTTAGGCTTTTGGCCTAAGTTGGTCTACTCCCAAGGATGGTCCTGGCGAAACCCAAAATCATAATGGGGGTTATACGAGAGCACTGCAACCACTGCCTGAATAGCTGCCTCATGGAACGAGCAGCCTTTGCCTCCCTCTCATACTCCTCTGCCTCTCCTCGGGTTATGTAATATCTCCATTTTACCTGAAAGTCAAAGAAGGCAGGAGCAGGAAGGGTAATATGGAAAACACGCTGCCGGTTAAATATCAAACGGTATAGGAGGGATTCGTCATCCCTCTCAAGGAACTGGTAGCGTGTCAAAGCGACGCGGTCAAAGAAAGTTGTATGGAGCGGGGGATCTCCTTCGCGGATGGGTACTCCAAGAAAATTTGCTATGCGAGTGGCATAGATCCCACCAAAGAAATCCCCTTCATTAGCATTCTTATTCAGCCTCCTTGCTATAATAGCTCCCATGTTGAAACTTTTATCACCCGTTACTGCGCTCTTAAGGATACTAAGGTCGGGTGCGCAGAGGTGACAATGCTCAATCTTGCCATTAATGGATCTGCCTATGAAGAGGGCAAAGTAATGCAAGGTAGGAAAATGAATGCTCTCGATGGTAGCCTGCGTAATATCTCTAGTTTCTCCAACAGTTATACGAGAGAAAAAAATCTCTAACCGAAGATTTAGGAGGATCATCGAGACTACCTCAAATAGGCAACTTGCAAATTCTATTGAAATCCTCTAAATCCATGGTATACGATTTGTCATGGAGATCAAACAGTACCGATGTGTCACAGCCAACTGAAAATTTGAATCTACGAACAAAAGAGGCAGTGAGAGCAACATACTGTTCACATTTATCTGATATGAATTCTTCGAGTCCGACGTTGCGAACAAGTGC
Source organism: Hordeum vulgare subsp. vulgare (assembly GCF_904849725.1). NCBI lineage: Eukaryota > Viridiplantae > Streptophyta > Magnoliopsida > Poales > Poaceae > Hordeum > Hordeum vulgare. Next base: position 154,506,377 of record NC_058522.1, on the reverse strand, counting down.
ATCAAACTCATCCTTGAAGCCTGCCTCAATCATAAATTCATTTGAAGGCCATTCACATGGTTGTACCTGCGCGTCCCTTGGTTGGTAAGGATCGGGCTCCCGAATCGCAAGACGGGGGCCTCTCTTGCTTGAGGAACCACCATGATAGTTTCTCCTGAACATCTTCTTTTTCTGAAATTTTCAGTGATTCTAAGGAAAGGTGAACAAGGCTCAACTAAGCTTGTAGCAGCTACTCCCTCAAGTGCCTGGAGGCAATATTACACATCAAAACTACTTGGGACCAGCTAAAATCTGCATGCAAAGCTCAAGAACATGGTCACCAAGGCAGCAAAAATATGCGAAGTATAAGGCACTAGAGCAAACACTAATTGGACCAATGGAGGAGTCACTTACCAAGGAGTAATTTCCCCAAAACAGTTCGGGGAATGGTGCTTTGAGCAAAGAGATCGAAAATCCCAGCAAGAGGAGCAAGAACACGGGTTTGAGCTGCGAAATGATTTTTTCTCGAGGTAGGAGAACCAGATGAGAGCAAGAATGAGTGGAGGGGGTGCCTGTGGGCCCAGAAGCCTGGGTGGCGTGGCCAGGGGGGTGCCCGCGCCCCAAGGGCTTGTGGCCCACTGGTGCAGCCCCCAGACAAGCTCTTTGACTCAGAATTTTTCAAAAATTCCAGAAAAAATCATACTTGATTTTCAGGACGTTCAGAGAACTTTTCCACCGGACGCTAAAACATAAAAAGGAAAAAATAAACTAAACCTATCATTTTTCTACTAAGCAACCGAAGGTGAAAGCTTGGAACAGAGGTTCGTGACTCCTCGATTCATCCATCTCATGGTCATCGAAAGAAATCCGTGAGTGATGTTGATCAAGTCTCTTTGACAAATTTTTTCGAATCGCAAAAAGAGAACGAAGAATTCTCGAATAGTCACTAGGTCACCTCAATGGGGATATGTATTTCCCCAACAAGCAAATCATACTTCATCTTGACACGAGGAATAGGGCATTCAAAGCTCCCAATAAGAACCGATGAAGTTTTTTTGATAGCATTGATGCAATGTACTTGATATTGTTTCTTTGGAAAGTGCACCGTATGCTCATTACCGTTGACATGGAAAGTGACATTGCCTTTGTTGCAATCTATAACAGCCCCTGCGGTGTTTAAAAAGGGTCTTCCGAGGATGACCGCCATGGCATCGTCCTCGGGAATATCCAAGATAACAAAGTCTGTTAAGATAGTGACATTAGCAACCACAACAGGCACACCCTCGCAAATGCCGATAGGGAAAGAAGTTGATTTGTCGGCCATTTGCAGAGAGATTTCAGTGGGTGTCAACTTATCTAGTTCAAGTCTATGATAAAGAGAGAGAGGCATAACACTAACACCGGCTCCAAGGTCGCATAAAGCAGTTCTAACGTAGTTTCCTTTAATGGAGCAAGGTATAGTGGGCACACTAGGACCACCTAGTTTCTTAGCAGTTCCACCCTTGGAGGTATAATTAGCGAGCATGGGGGAATCTCAACCTCAGGTATCCTCCTCTTATTAGTCACAATATCTTTCATGTACTTAGCATACGGAGACATTTTGAGCATATCTGTCAAACGCATTTGCAGAAAGACAGGTCTAATCATTTCAAGGAATCGCTCAAAATCCTCATCATCCTTTTTCTTGGATGGTTTGGGAGGAAAGGGCATGGGTTTCTGAACCCATGGTTCCCTTTCTTTACCATGCTTCCAAGCAGCGAAGTCATTCTTATCGAATTTCTTATTCTTAGGTTGTGGGTTATCAAGACCAACAGGTTCAATCTCCACATCCTTATCATTGCTAGGTTGAGCATCAACATGAACATCACTATTGATATCATCATTAGGCTCATGTTCATCACCATATTGTGTTGTAGCATCAGAAACAGAGGCATCGTTTGGGTTCTCAGGGGTATCAGCATCTGGGTTGCTAGCGTGCAAGTTCCTATCATCCCTCTTCTTCTTTCTAGGATGACTAGGTGCATCAGTGCTAACACCTTGAGAATCTTGTTCAATTCTCTTCGGATGACACTCATGATACAGAGGTTCCTGGGTCATTCTACCGCCTCTAGTGACGACTCTAACGGAAATGTCATTCAACTCATTGAGCAAGTCATTTTGAGATTTAAGTACTTGTTCTACCTGAGTAGTAACCATAGATGCATGTTTACTCAGAAGCTTTAGATCATTGACGTTTCTGTCCACACAAGCACTTAAATGACTAAGCATACGAGCATTCTGTTCCAATTGTCTGCTAACCTAATCATTGAAACTTTGTTGTTTGGCAACAAAGTTATCAAATTCATCCATGAATAGGCTAGCAGGTTTATCAAAAGGAATATCACTCTCATCAAACCTACATAGAGAGTTTACTTTTACTACCTGTATCGGGTTATCGAGACCATGGATCTCTTCGATAGGTGGTAGATTTTTGACATCTTCAGATTTAATGCCTTTCTCTCGCATAGATTTCTTAGCTTCTTGCATATCTTCAGGACTAAGGAATATAATACCTCTTTTCTTCGGGTTGCCTTAGGAGGTGGTTCGGGAATAGTCCAAGCATTCTCATTGCACAAGATGTTATTCAGTAGAATCTCAGCTTGTTCTACGGTTCGTTCCCTAAAACACAACCAGCACAACTATCTAGGTGGTCTTTGGAAGCATCGGTAAGTTCATTATAGAAGATATCAAGTATTTCATTCTTCTCAAGAGGGTGATCAGGCAAAGCATTCAGTAGCTGGATGAGCCTCCCCCAAGCTTGTGGGAGACTCTCTTCTTCAGCTTGAGCAAAGTTGTATATTTCCTGCAAGGCAGCTTGCTTCTTATGTGCAGGGAAATATTTTTCAGAGAAGTAGTAGACCATATCCTGGGGGCTACGGACACAACCAGGAGCAAGAGAAGTGAACCAAGGCTCAGCATCATCCTTTAGCGAGAAAGGAAACAACTTGAGGATATAGTAGTGGCAGATCTTTTCCTCACTAGTGAATAGGGTGGCTATATCGTGCAGTTTGGTAAGATGGGCTACAACCGTTTGAGACTCATAAGCGTGAAAAGGATCAGATTCGACCAAAGTGATTAACTCAGGGTCGACAGAGAATTCATAATCCTTATCGGTCACAAAGATAGGCGAAGTAGCAAACTTCGGATCGTATTTCATCCTAGCATTCAGAGATTTTTCTTTCCACTTGAGAAGTAATTTCTCAACATCATAGCTATCCTTACACGCAAGAAAATCCTCAGCTATCTCTCCCTCCATAACATAGCACTCAGGCATAACAGGCAATTCAGGCATAGTAGCAGGTTCTACTTCAATGGTATCAGCAGTTTCAGAAGTATCATCACATCTAGCAGCAACTCTAGCAATTTGTGCATCAAGGAATGCACCTAGTGGCAAAGCAGTATCAAGCATATCATCATCAAGGAAAGAAGTATCAAGCATAGCATCATCAGGCAAAGCAGTATCAAGCATAGCATCATCATAAGCATCATGGGCAGCAGAAGTAGCATCATCAAGCACAGGCGACATATCAAGATTTCTAGCAGGAGGTGGTGTCGCAAACTTACTCATAACTGAAGGTGAATCAAGTGTAGAGCTAGATTGCAGTTCCTTACTTGTCCTCGTAGTTGAGGGCAAGATTTCAGTTCTTGGATCTTTCGGATTCCTCATAGTGACCAGCAGACGTCAATCCCAAGTGACTCAGAGAATATAGCTGTGCTTCCCCGGCAACGGCGCCAGAAAATTGTCTTGATAACCCACAAGTATAGGGGATCGCAACAGCTTTCGAGGGTAGAGTATTCAACACAAATTTATTGATTCGACTCAAGGGGAAGCGAAAGAATATTCTCAAGTATTAGCAGCTGAGTTGTCAATTCAACCACACTTGAAAGATTAGTGTCTGCAAGCAAAGTATCAGTAGCAAAGTGGTATGATAGCAACGGTGCCAGAAAAAGGTCTGTTGACGGCAGACTATTCCTGACTTGTTGTACCAATGGCGCCAGTAAATAGTATTGCAGCAGGTAACAACAAAGTAGCAAGTAACAACAGTAGTGACATCAGTAGCAAGGAATATCAGTAGTGACAATAGTAGCAAGTAACAGCAGTAGTGACAGGAGTAGCAGCAAAGTAACAACGGTAGCAACAGAGCAACAATAACAACAATGACAACAGTAGCAACAAAGTAACGTAGCAAGGAGCAGTACTAAAAGACTCGTAGGCGTTGCATCGGTGATGGATGATTATGCCGGATGTGATTCATCATATAACAGCTATAACACGGAGAGATATGTAACTAGCTCCCGTTCGTCAATCTAATGTAGGCATGTATTCCGTATGTAGTCATACGTGATTAGGGAAAAGAACTTGCATGCCATCTATTGTCCATCCCTACCGTGGCAGCGGGGTCCTAATGGAAACAACGGGATATTAAGGTTCTCCTTTTAATAAAGAGCCGGACCAACGCATTAACACTTGGTGAATAGATGAACTCCTCATACTATGGTCATCTCCGAGAGTGGTTCCGACTATTGTCACTCCGGGGTTGCCGGGTCATAACACATAGTAGGTGACTATAACTTGCAAGATAGGATCTAACACACACATATATTGGCGACACCATAATAGGTTCAGATCTCAAATCATGGCACTCGGGCTCGAGTGACACGCATTAAGCATGGAAAAGTAGTAGCAACATCAATCTCAGAACATAGTGGATACTAGGGATCAATCCCCGTCAAAACTAACTCGATTACATGATAGATCTCATCCAACTCATCACCGTCCAGCAAGACTATGATGAGATTACTCACGAACGGTGAAGAGCATCATGGAATTAGCGATGGAGGAAGGTTGATGATGACGATGGCGACGATTTCCCCTCTCCGGAGCCCAGAACGGACTCCAGATCTGCCCTCCAGATGAAGAACAGGAGGTGGCGGCGCCTCCGTATCGTAAAACGCAATGAATCCTTCTCCCTGATTTTTTTCCGGGCAAAACGGAATATATAGAGCTGAGTTTGGAGGCGGTGGAGCCTCGTGGGCCCCACAAGCCCTCACGGCGCGGCCAGGGGGGGGGGGGTGGCCGCGACCCTTGGGCTTGTGGCTCATTGGCTCACCTCCTCCGGTGGATCTTTGTGTAGGTATTTTTCATTAATTCTAGAAAAAATTCTCCGTAAATTTTTAGGTCATTCCGAGAACTTATTTTTCTGCACAAAAACAACACCATGGCAATTCTGCTGAAAACAGCGTAAGTCCGGGTTGGTTCCATTCAAATCATGCAAATTAGAGTCCAAAACCAGGGCAAAAGAGTTCGGAAAAGTAGATACGACGAAGACGTATCAGTGGCGCCTCTCTCTCTCCCTCTCTCCTCTCTGCCACTGACCGCAGGGGCTCGCGCGTCAGGTTTGTACCTGGCGGCGCGCGCGCTTCGGCTAGCTGGCTAGGTGGTCAGCTAGGCCGGCCCAAGCCACAAGCCGAGCCAGGCCCGAGCTAAAGCCCTTTTCCTTTTTTTTCTGTTTAATCCAGTTTTAAAGCATTTTTGTAAAATTAGTTATCCAAAATAATTTAAATATTTTTCCACCACAATTCTTCTAAAAATGAGTAGAATTTAATAAAGCCATTGCACAAATTTTTTCAGACAACTTTTCTGTTTAGTAATAATTAAAAAGGATATTTTGAATACTTTAGCTTCTGTTAAAATGATATTTAAATATATTCTTTTCACCAAAACCACAGACAAATATTTTCAAAATAGTAATGTAGATTTATCAGAATAGAGCAACATTTTTAAAGTGAGTTTGTGCTCTATTTTTGAGTGAGCTACTTATTATTTTATTATCTACTACGACGATAGATACCACGTTCGATGAAGGAGTTGGACTCGAAGACCCCGAAGATGTAGAAGACCCCGGATACTTAGCTGATCAAGGCCAGCAGCCCTTTGACCATGTTTGAGCAAATATTATATTGCATGCTAGTTGAGCTAATATTCCCGTTGCATAATATCATGAATATTCGGTAAATCATCGATATGATGTTTCCGATGGCTCCTCCGGAGCACTTGCATTTTCAGCATGATCCTACCACCTATGAGGGTCACACTAATATCATGTATACAAGTAGAGCTAAGCGTAGTTGAAGCTTGAGCATGATGATGGTAAATAACAAAGGTTTATGAAAACCCCGTCGGGTGCCACTAATGCCCGAGGGTGATGATGAGATAGGTGGCCACTTGTGAAGAAGTGGTGCACCGGGTATATTTTGGTGTGAGTGGTTTCGGAAATGGGATTAGATTTATGATGTCTCGACCATCCCAACCTTACATGTGCGACCACGTTACCCCTTTATGGGATGGGGCTTTGTTGATTACTTTGGTAGGTGCTAGCAAAGAGCCACATTACTAGTGGCGGGAGTGATGTGTGGTCACTCTCGTGAAGGGGTCGTAGAAGGTAGGACGACTATGCCTTTTTTACATGTTCCGGGCACACCGTTGGTCCCTGCGTGGATGATACTGTCCAGAGTTGGTGCTCGTAAGACGTACATCATGTGGGCTGGGTATCAATCGAGTGGATCTCTTTGTCTAGTATTGTCAGGGGAAAGGCATTGATCGGGTACTTACCTCAGGTATGTTACATACCGCGAGTCGTGGATGACACGGAAGTTTCCGAGATCTTGCAGTTACAGTGTACAACCTCTGTAGAGTGTAAAACTATTCGAATAGCCGTGTCCACGGTCAAGGGCTGTTGGGTAATTCTGCTTAAACTACGTCCAGTCGTTGCCGCATAAACCAAGTGTGTGTATGTTTAACGGTGTTATCTGAAAGAGTTGATATGACCAAGTTTTGTGACTTGGAATATTGGGTGAACCCGAAGTGTTCAGCCCATAACGGATATGTTGATATCCGTAACCTGTTCTTCTAAATACCATCTAGCTTATGTTGCACATCCAACTATGATCATGTTTACTTACAATTAAGTTTCTATCCACCAATATTGCATATTACTTGTATCCATACATACTGCATTATACATATCATGGGCTGTTTGCGAGTACATTCAAAGCACTCACTGGCTTGCCACTGGTTATGTTATTGACCAGACATGGAAGGAACGGAGTTTGGAGAAGAATACGTCATCAGTGACGGACTTGCGAACTAGGATGCTTCCCAGTAAGAATGCCTGTTGGTATAGGCTGATGGCATGGGCACCTGCTTAGCCCCAAGATTTCCGCTAGTAGATGTATCAATGTGATTTGGCCTTATAGGCCCTACCAATGAGAACTTGACCTTGTTGGTCATTTGTTGTATCATTTCGGTATGTTGGATGTAAGACTCTTAATATTCAGTATATGTGTGTTTGGTGAGCATTGATCTCTCGGATCACTGAGCATGTTCATTCGGCGATCTCGACTCGTAAGTCGGAGTCCCCACGGTATTATTGTGAGGAGCTTCAACTTTCGGATAATCCTCAGTAGAATCAATAAATTTTGGTGTTTCCTCATCCAATTCACTATCACTTTCAACAACTTCTCAAATTCAAACATCATATCAACTTCAAGCAAGCAGACATGCAAACAAGCAAAGCAAGTAAACTAGCAAATAAAGCAAGTATATATAAAGGAAAATAAAAATTATAACAAAACAATGATAATTTTTGTTAATGAACTTCATAAGAATTTGATGATACTCCCCACAACGGGACTAAATATTCCCGCTACTTGTAAATTGCGTTGGGATTTTACCCGAACAAGAGAGGAGATGCAACATGGTAGAGATAAGTATTTCCATTAGTGAGAACCAAGGTTAAAGAACCTATCAGAGTATTAAGAAAACCCTCGACATGAGTACCTGCACACACAGAACCAAACACTTACACCCAACGCGGGCAATATGGTTGTCAAGCCCCTTGAACTCATTACTTGAAAATAATAAATAGTGATAGATAGATAATATAAAAAGTAAAAAATAAAAGGAAGCAATATTTTTGTGCCTTTTGTAATATAATTTGAGTAGACACCCGGGTCATAGTTTTCGCTAGAGGCTTCTCTCTTGGAGATAACATACGGTGGGTAGACAAATTACCTCGGGTAACTGATAGAATAGTGCACAGTTATGGCATCTTATTCAATGCAATGATCATGTATATAGGCATCATGTCCATAAGCAAGTAGACAGACTCCTGCGTGCATATACTACTATTACTCCACTCATCGACCGCTATCCAGCATGCATCTAGAGTATTAAGTATGAAAGAGAGTAATGCTTGGGGCAAGCATGATGTAGACAAAGTAAACTAAAGCAATATGAATAAACTGTTGGAATTATGCCCTAGAGGCAATAATAAATATAGTTATTGTTATAATTCCTGTATCAAGATAATCGTTTATTATCCATGCTATAATTGTATTGAATGAAGACTCATTTACATGTGTGGATACATAGACAAAACACCGTCCCTAGCAAGCCTCTAGTTGGCTAGCCAGTTGATCAAAGATAGTCAGTGTCTTCTGATTATGAACAAGGTGTTGTTGCTTGATAACTGGATCACGTCATTAGGAGAATCACGTGATGGACTAGACCCAAACTAATAGACGTAGCATGTTGATCGTGTCATTTTGTTGCTACTGTTTTCTGCGTGTCAAGTATTTATTCCTATGACCATGAGATCATATAACTCACTGACACCGGAGGAATGCTTTGTGTGTATCAAACGTCACAACATAACTGGGTGACTATAAAGATGCTCTACAGGTATCTCCGAAGGTGTTAGTTGAGTTAGTATGGATCAAGACTGGGATTTGTCACTCCGTGTGAACGGAGAGGTATCTCGGGGCCCACTCGGTAATACAACATCACACACAAGCCTTGCAAGCAATGTAACTTAGTGTAAGTTGAGGGATCTTGTATTACGGAACGAGTAAAGAGACTTGCCGGTAAACGAGATTGAAATATGTATACGGATACTAACGATCGAATCTCGGGCAAGTAACATACTGAAGGACAAAGGGAATGACATACGGGATTATATGAATCCTTGGCACTGAGGTTCAAACGATAAGATCTTCGTAGAATATGTAGGATCCCATATGGGCATCCAGGTCCCACTATTGGATATTGACCGAGGAGTCTCTCGGGTCATGTCTACATAGTTCTCGAACCCGCAGGGTGTGCACACTTAAGGTTCGACGTTGTTTTATGCGTATTTGAGTTATATGGTTGGTTACCGAATGTTGTTCGGAGTCCCGGATGAGATCACGGACGTCACGAGGGTTTCCGTAATAGTCCGGAAACGAAGATTGATATATAGGATGACCTCATTTGATTACCGGAAGGTTTTCGGAATTACCGGGAATGTACCGGGAATGACGAATGGGTTCCGGGAGTTCACCGGGGGGGGGGGGGCAACCCACCCCGGGGAAGCCCATAGGCCTTGAGGGTGGCACACCAGCCCTTAGTGGGCTGGTGGGACAGCCCAAAAGGGCTCTATGCGCCAAGAAGAGAAAATCAAGAGAAAAGAAAAAAAAAGGGAGGAGGTGGGAAGGAAAGGGGACTCCCTCCCACCAAACCAAGTCCAACTCGGTTTGGGGGGGGGGGAGTCCTCCCCCCTTGGACTCGGCCGACCCCCTTGGGGCTCCTTGAGCCCCAAGGCAAGGTCCCCTCCCTCCCAGCTATATATACGGAGGTTTTAGGGCAGATTTGAGACGACTTTTCCACGGCAGCCCGACCACATACCTCCACGGTTTTTCCTCTAGATCGCGTTTCTGCGGAGCTCGGGCGGAGCCCTGCTGAGACAAGGTCATCACCAACCTCCGGAGCGCCGTCACGCTGCCGGAGAACTCTTCTACCTCTCCTTCTCTCTTGCTGGATCAAGAAGGCCGAGATCATCGTCGAGCTGTACGTGTGCTGAACGCGGAGGTGCCGTCCGTTCGGTACTAGATCGTGGGACTGATCGCGGGATTGTTCGCGGGGCGGATCGAGGGACGTGAGGACGTTCCACTACATCAACCGCATTCACTAACGCTTCTGCTGTACGATCTACAAGGGTACGTAGATCACTCATCTCCTCTCGTAGATGGACATCACCATGATAGGTCTTCGTGCGCGTAGGAAAATTTTTGTTTCCCATGCGACGTTCCCCAACAGTGGCATCATGAGCTAGGTTCATGCGTAGATGTCTTCTCGAGTAGAACACAAAAGTTTTTGTGGGCGGTGATGTGCGTTTTGCTGCCCTCCTTAGTCTTTTCTTGATTCCGCGGTATTGTTGGATTGAAGCGGCTTGGACCGACATTACTCGTACGCTTACGAGAGACTGGTTTCTTCGTTACGAGTAACTCCGTTGCTCAAAGATGACTGGCAAGTGTCGGTTTCTCCAACTTTAGTTGAATCGGATTTGACCGAGGAGGTCCTTGGATGAGGTTAAATAGCAACTCATATATCTCCGTTGTGGTGTTTGCGTAAGTAAGATGAGATCCTACTAGATACCCATGGTCACCACGTAAAACATGCAACAACAAAATTAGAGGACGTCTAACTTGTTTTTGCAGGGTATGCTTGTGATGTGATATGGACAATGATGTGATGTGATATATTGGATGTATGAGATGATCATGTTGTAATAGAAATATCGACTTGCACGTCGATGGTACGGCAACCGGCAGGAGCCATAGGGTTGTCTTTATACTAACGTGTGTGCTTGCAGATGCGTTTACTATTTTGCTAGGATGTAGCTTTAGTAGTAATAGCATGAGTAGCACGACAACCCCGATGGCAACACGTTGATGGAGATCATGGTGTGGCGCCGGTGACAAGAAGATCGTGCCGGTGCTTTGGTGATGGAGATCAAGAAGCACGTGATGATGGCCATATCATGTCACTTATGAATTGCATGTGATGTTAATCCTTTTATGCACCTTATTTTGCTTAGAACGATAGTAGCATTATGAGGTGATCTCTCACTAAAATTTCAAGACGAAATTGTGTTCTCCCCGACTGTGCACCGTTGCTACAGTTCGTCGTTTCGAGACACCACGTGATGATCGGGTGTGATAGACTCAACATTCACATACAACGGGTGCAAAACAGTTGCGCACGCGGAACACTCAGGTTAAGCTTGACGAGCCTAGCATGTGCATACATGGCCTCGGAACACATGAGACCGAAAGGTCGATCATGAATCATATAGATGATATGATTAGCATAGGGATGCTTACCACTGAAACTATACTCAACTCACGTGATGATCGGACTTGAGCTAGTGTAAGTGGATCATGAACCACTCAAATGACTAGAGAGATGTACTTTTTGAGTGGGAGTTTAGCGAATAATTTGATTAAGTTAAACTCTAATTATCTTGAACATAGTCTAAGTCCACTTTGAATATATTTGTGTTGTAGATCATGGCTCACGCGACAGTCATCCTGAACTTTAATACGTTCCTAGAGAAAGCTAAGTTGAAAGATGATGGAAGCAACTTTGTAGACTGGGCTCGTAATCTTAAGCTAATCTTACAAGCTGGGAAGAAGGATTATGTCCTTAATGCTGCGTTAGGAGATGAACCACCCGCTACGGCTGATCAGGATGTTAAGAACGCTTGGTTAGCACGTAAGGAGGACTACTCAATAGTTCAATGTGCAGTCTTGTATGGCTTAGAACCGGGACTTCAACGTCGCTTTGAGCGTCATGGAGCATTTGAGATGTTCCAGGAGTTGGAGTTTATCTTTCAGAAGAATGCCCGGATCGAGAGGTATGAGACCTCCGATAAATTCTATGCTTGCAAGATGGAGGAAAACTCATCTGTCAGTGAACATGTGCTCAAAATGTCTGGGTACTCAAACTGTCTAGCTGAGCCGGTGATTGAACTCCCGCAAGAAGCTATCACTGACAGAATCCTTCAATCACTGCCGCCAAGCTATAAAGGCTTTGTGTTGAACTACAACATGCCAGGGATGAACAAGTCTCCCGGCGAGTTGTTTGCGATGCTGAAAGTCGCAGAGTCTGAACTCCGTAAAGAGCATCAAGTGTTGATGGTGAATAAGACCACTAGTTTCAAGAGAAACGGCAAAGGCAAGAAGGGCAATTCGAAGAAGAGCGGCAAGCCTGTTGCCAATCCGACGTAGAAACCCAAAGCTGGACCTAAGCCGGAAACGGAGTGTTACTATTGCAAGGGTATGGGTCACTGGAAGCGCAATTGCCCCAAGTATCTGGCAGATAAGAAGGCGGGCAAAGAAAAATCAGGTATATTTGATATACATGTTATTGATGTGTACTTAACCGGCTCTCGTAGTAGTGCCTGGGTATTCGATACCGGTTCTGTTGCTCATATTTGCAACTCGAAACAGGAACTGCGGAATAGGCGAAGGCTGGCGAAAGATGAAGTGACGATGCGCGTAGGAAATGGTTCCAAGGTTGATGCAATCGCCGTCGGCACAGTGTCACTTCAGTTACCGTCAGGATTAGTGATGAACTTAAATCATTGTTATTTAGTGCCTGTGTTGAGCATGAACATTATATCTGGATCTTGTTTATTGCGAGACGGTTACTCTTTAAAGTCAGAGAATAATGGTTGTTCTATTTGTATGAGTAACATCTTTTATGGTCATGCACCAAATGTGAGAGGATTGTTCATATTGAATCTTGATAGCGATACGCATATACATAACATTGAGACCAAAAGAGTTAGAGTTAACAATGATAGCGCCATATTTTTGTGGCACTGCCGCTTAGGTCATATTGGTGTAAAGCGCATGAAGAAACTCCATGCTGATGGACTTTTGGAGTCACTTGACTTTGATTCACTTGACACGTGCGAACCATGCCTCATGGGCAAGATGACTAAGACTCCGTTCTCAGGAACAATGGAGCGTGCAAGTGACTTGTTGGAAATCATACATACCAATGTGTGTGGTCCGATGAGCGTGGAGGCACGCGGCGGATATCGTTATTTTCTCACCTTCACTGACGATTTAAGTAGATATGGTTATGTCTACTTGATGAAGCACAAGTCTGAAACATTTGAAAGGTTCAAGCAATTTCAGAGTGAAGTGGAAAATCATCATAACAAGAAGATCTAGTTCCTGCGGTCTGATCGTGGGGGTGAATATCTGAGTTTCGAGTTTGGTGCTCACTTAAGACAATGTGGAATTGTTTCACAGTTAACACCGCCTGGAACACCACAGCGTAATGGTGTGTCCGAACGTTGTAATCGTACTCTATTAGAGATGGTGCGATCTATGATGTTTCTTACTGATTTGCCGTTATCATTTTGGGGCTATGCATTAGAAACAACTGCATTCACTTTAAATAGGGCACCATCAAAATCCGTTGAGATGACACCATACGAACTGTGGTATGGCAAAAGGCCAAAGTTGTCGTTTCTTAAAGTTTGGGGATGTGATGCTTATGTCAAAAAGCTTCAGCCTGAAAAGCTGGAACCCAAAGCGGAAAAGTGCGTCTTCATAGGTTACCCAAAAGAGACAGTTGGGTACACCTTCTATCTCAAATCCGAGGGCAAAGTGTTTGTTGCTAAAAACGGAGCTTTTCTCGAGAAGGAGTTTCTCTCGAGAGAATTGAGTGGGAGGAAGATAGAACTTGACGAGGTTGTCGAACCTCTCATCCCTCTGGATGGTGGCGCAGGGCAAGGGGAAACCTCTGTCATTGCAACGCCGGTTGAGGAGGAAGTTAATGATGATGATCATGAAACTCCAGTTCAAGTTTCTGTCGAACCACCCAGGTCGACGAGACCACGTGCTGCTACAGAGTGGTACGGTAATCCCGTCTTATCAATCATGTTGTTAGATAACAATGAACCTGCGAATTATGAAGAAGCAATGGTGGGCCCAGATTCCAACAAATGGCTGGAAGCCATGAAGTCCGAGATAGGATCCATGTATGAGAACAAAGTGTGGACTTTGGAGGTACTGCCTGAGGGCCGCAAGGCCATTCAGAACAAATGGATCTTTAAGAGGAAGACGGACGCTGACGATAATGTGACCGTTTATAAAGCTCGACTTGTGGCAAAGGGTTTTTCACAAGTTCAAGGAGTTGACTACGATGAGACTTTCTCACCCGTAGCGATGCTTAAGTCCGTCAGAATCATGTTAGCAATAGCTGCATTTTTCGATTATGAAATCTGGCAGATGGATGTCAAAACGGCGTTCCTTAACGGTTTCCTTAAGGAAGAGCTGTATATGATACAACCCGAAGGTTTTGTCGATCCTAAGAATGCTAACAAGGTGTGCAAGCTCCAGCGATCCATTTATGGACTGGTGCAAGCATCTCGGAGTTGGAACAAACGCTTTGATGAGGTGATCAAAGCATTTGGGTTTATACAAGTGGTTGGAGAATCTTGTATTTACAAGAAAGTGAGTGGGAGCTCTGTGGCGTTTCTAATATTATATGTGGATGACATATTACTGATTGGAAACAACGTAGAGTTTTTAGAGAGCATAAAGGATTACTTGAATAAAAGTTTCTCTATGAAGGACCTAGGAGAAGCTGCTTACATTCTAGGCATTAAGATCTATAGGGATAGATCAAAACGCCTGATAGGACTTTCACAAAGCACATACCTTGATAAAGTTTTGAAAAGGTTCAAAATGGAACAGTCCAAGAAAGGGTTCTTGCCAGTTCTACAAGGTACGAGATTGAGTAAGACTCAGTGCCCAGCAACTGATGAAGATAGAGAGCATATGCGCTCCGTCCCCTATGCTTCAGCCATAGGTTTTATCATGTATGCGATGCTGTGCACTAGACTGGATGTTAGCCTGGCCATAAGTATGGCAGGTAGGTTCCAGAGTAATCCAGGAGTGGATCACTGGACAGCGGTCAAGAATATCCTGAAGTACCTGAAAAGGACTAAGGAGATGTTTCTCGTGTATGGAGGTGACGAAGAGCTCGCCGTAAAAGGTTACGTCGATGCAAGCTTTGACACAGATCCGGACGACTCTAAGTCGCAAACCGGATACATATTTATTCTTAATGGGGGTGCAGTAAGCTGGTGCAGTTCCAAGCAAAGCGTCGTAGCAGATTCTACATGTGAAGCGGAGTACATGGCTGCCTCGGAGGCGGCTAAGGAGGGTGTCTGGATGAAGCAGTTCATGACGGATCTTGGAGTGGTGCCAAGCGCACTGAATCCAATAACCTTGTTCCATGACAACACTGGTGCCATTGCCTTAGCAAAGGAATCGCGGTTTCACAAGAAGACCAGACACATCAAACGACGCTTCAACCTCATCCGCGACTACGTCGAGGGAGAGGACGTGAATATATGCAAAGTGCACACGGATCTGAATGTAGCAGACCCGCTGACTAAACCTCTTCCACGGCCAAAACATGATCAACACCAGAACTGTATGGGTGTTAGATTTATTACAATGTAATTCACATGGTGATGTGAGGGCTAGATTATTTACTCTAGTGCAAGTGGGAGACTGTTGGAATTATGCCTTAGAGGCAATAAGAAATATAGTTATTGTTATAATTCCTGTATCAAGATAATTGTTTATTATCCATGCTATAATTGTATTGAATGAAGACTCATTTACATGTGTGGATACATAGACAAAACACCGTCCCTAGCAAGCCTCTAGTTGGCTAGCCAGTTGATCAAAGATAGTCAGTGTCTTCTGATTATGAACAAGGTGTTGTTGCTTGATAACTGGATCACGTCATTAGGAGAATCACGTGATGGACTAGACCCAAACTAATAGACGTAGCATGTTGATCGTGTCATTTTGTTGCTACTGTTTTCTGCGTGTCAAGTATTTATTCCTATGACCATGAGATCATATAACTCACTGACACCGGACGAATGCTTTGTGTGTATCAAACGTCGCAACGTAACTGGGTGACTATAAAGATGCTCTACAGGTATCTCCGAAGGTGTTAGTTGAGTTAGTATGGATCAAGACTGGGATTTGTCACTCCGTGTGAACGGAGAGGTATCTCGGGGCCCACTCGGTAATACAACATCACACACAAGCCTTGCAAGCAATGTAACTTAGTGTAAGTTGCGGGATCTTGTATTACGGAACGAGTAAAGAGACTTGCCGGTAAACGAGATTGAAATAGGTATACGGATACTAACGATCGAATCTCGGGCAAGTAACATACCGAAGGACAAAGGGAATGACATACGGGATTATATGAATCCTTGGCACTAAGGTTCAAACGATAAGATCTTCGTAGAATATGTAGGATCCAATATGGGCATCCAGGTCCCGCTATTGGATATTGACCGAGGAGTCTCTCGGGTCATGTCTACATAGTTCTCGAACCCGCAGGGTCTGCACACTTAAGGTTCGACGTTGTTTTATGCGTATTTGAGTTATATGGTTGGTTACCGAATGTTGTTCGGAGTCCCGGATGAGATCACAGACGTCACGAGGGTTTCCGAAATAGTCCGGAAACGAAGATTGATATATAGGATGACCTCATTTGATTACCGGAAGGTTTTCGGAGTTACCGGGAATGTACCGGGAATGACGAATGGGTTCCGGGAGTTCACCGGGGGGGGGGGAGGTGGGAAGGAAAGGGGACTCCCTCCCACCAAACCAAGTCCAACTCGGTTTGGGGGGGGGGGGAGTCCTCCCCCCTTGGACTCGGCCGACCCCCTTGGGGCTCCTTGAGCCCCAAGGCAAGGTCCCCTCCCTCCCACCTATATATACGGAGGTTTTAGGGCTGATTTGAGACGACTTTTCCACGGCAGCCCGACCACATACCTCCACGATTTTTCCTCTAGATCGCGTTTCTGCGGAGCTCGGGCGGAGCCCTGCTGAGACAAGGTCATCACCAACCTCCGGAGCGCCGTCACGCTGCCGGAGAACTCTTCTACCTCTCCGTCTCTCTTGCTGGATCAAGAAGGCCGAGATCATCGTCGAGCTGTACGTGTGCTGAACGCGGAGGTGCCGTCCGTTCGGTACTAGATCGTGGGACTGATCGCGGGATTGTTCGCGGGGCGGATCGAGGGACGTGAGGACGTTCCACTACATCAACCGCGTTCACTAACGCTTCTGCTGTATGATCTACAAGGGTACGTAGATCACTCATCTCCTCTCGTAGATGGACATCACCATGATAGGTCTTCGTGCACGTAGGAAAATTTTTGTTTCCCATGCGACGTTCCCCAACATAAACCCCATCATTTCATACTTAATGACAACAATAAAAATACACGCCATCTCCCTTTCTATCACTGGGATTGAGCACCGCAAGATTGAACCCATCACAACGCACAACTCCCACTGAAGATAAATCAATCTAGTTGGCTAAACCAAACCGATAGATCAGACAGAAATATGAAGCTATAATAATCATTCATAAAAGAATTCGGAGAATAATTAATTTATATTAATGAATAATCTGATTATAAACCCACAAATCATCAGATCCAATTAAACAAACTACAAAGAAGATTACATCGGATAGATCACCGCGGGAATCGCGGTGAACTTTATATTGAAGATCAAAGAGAGATAAGAAGCAATCTAAGTACTAGCTATGGAACCATAGGTCTATGGTAGACTACTCATACAACATCATGGAGGTAACAAGGTTGATGTAAATGGACTTTGTGATCGAGTCCCCCTCTCGCAGGGCACCAAAAAAGGACTCCAGATGGACTCCCGTCGTAACAGAGACTTGCGGCGGCAAAAAAAGTGTTTCGGGTGGCTATCTGATGTTTTCTCAATATTTGAGAATTTGTAGGGTCGGAATTAGGCCAGACTGAGCCCCGAGGGGCCCACAAGGTAGGAGGGAGCGCCTACCCCCCTAGGCATGCCGTGTTGTCTTGTCGTCTCCTCATGCAACTTCCAACCTCCTTCCGAAGCTTCCAGGTCCTCTTTTGTCCATAAAAATTTGTCAAAAAGTTTCATAGCATTTGTATGCCTCTTGGTACTGGTTTCCTGAAAAGCTAAAAACATGCAGAAAACAACAATTGGCACTAGGTAGTGGATTAATAGGTTAGTTTCAAAAAATGATATAAAACAATATATAAATGCATATAAAGTATCCAAGAATGATAATATTATAGCATAGAACAATAAAACAATATAAATACAATGCAGACGTATTAGCATCTCCAAGCTTAATTCCAACTCGTCCTCGAGTAGGTAAATGATAAAAAAATAATTTTGATGTGACAAGCTACCCAACATGTAATCTTTTTTAGGCATGATCTTGAGAAATGATGAACTAATTGATATCAACATAATAATATCCATAAACATAAACAACATAGTCATTCATATTCAAAATATATGATCATTTAGGAATGTCATTCCCTACTCAATTTATCATATAAGCATGTCATTGCTCGAGCCTCACCGGGAAGTATAAATCATGAGCACCTCCGTGTCAAGTGAGGTAATCGGATCGTACTTCTAAAGTGCTTCATCATTTTTAACCTCACCCAATACATGAGCATGAACCATGGATATGGCATATGGGTGGAATAGAGTATGGTGGTAGGGATCAAAAAGAGGCAAAGTGGAAAGAAAGTCCCACATCAACTAGGTGGACCAACGGGCTATGGAGATGCCCATCAATCGATATTAATGTGAGGAGTAGGGATTGTCATACAACATATGCGCTAGATCTATAAGTGTATGAAAGCTCGAGGGAAGCTAAGTGGGCGTGCATCCAACTTGCTTGGTCATGAAGACCTCGCGCATTTGAGGAAGTGTGTCATTAGAATATACAAGCCAGGTTCTATAATTAAAAATCCCCACTAGCATATGAAAATGATAAGTCATGAGACTCTCTATATGAAGAAGATGTGCTCCCTCTAAGCACAAGTGTGGAAAAAGAAGATAGTAGCACTACAACTTTTCTATTTTCTCTCATTTAATTTTTTCTTTCCTTCCTTTCTTCTGTTTTTTTCCTTATTTTTTTATTTATATTTTTATTTTATTTTCGTCTAGAGTATCATCTCGACTTGTGGAGGAATCATAGTCTCCATCATCCTTTCCTCATTGGAGCAGTGCTCAAATAATGATGATCATCACACTTTTATTTACTTACAACTTGATATGAAAAACTACTATACAAGATGACTCTATAAGAATGCCTCTTGCAGTGTACTAGGATGTGCATTGATCTAGCATAACATGTAGGTAATGATGAATGGGGGATTTTCCACAAATACTATGTAAGCTACATCATCATGCAAAGCAATATGGTGATGAAGACACAAGTCATGAGACAGAACCGTGGAAGTTGCAAGCCAATATATCTTGGAATGGCTATGGAAGTGTCATGATAGGTAGGTATGGTGGATGTTTTGAGGAGGATATAAGGTGGCTTATGTGTGATAGAGCGTATCATATCATGGGGTCTGGATGCATCGGCGAAGGTTCCACCGATCCTCAAGGTGAGAATGGGTAATGCATGGTACCGAAGAGGCTAGAAAATATGGGAAGGTGAGAGTGTGCATATCCATTGATTCACGTTAGTCATAAAGAACTCATATATACTTATTGCAAATCCTATGAGCTCTCTCAAAGAAAATTACTACTGCATACCTCTCGGAAGAAGGTTGGTAGGAGTTAACCATCATGCACCTTCAACCCAGCCAACACCTAGGATTTCATCCACACATAAGAACACTCACACATCATCATCATGCCATAACCAATATTTAGATGAGTAATTAATAACAAGATTTAATACCGATATTTCTACTAACAAACAATCATGTATTTATGTCCTTTCATATTACTACATCAATATAATAAACCCACAGTTCCCTTTAATGTGCTACATGAAAGTTTTTATTATATCCCCATTTGAATACCTATCCTTTTTGGAGTAATCTTATAACACGTACATATTCATTAGTCCCATTTTAGAGTCTCAAAAAGATTTAAGTAAAGCATGAGAGTACAATTATTTCTATAAAATCTACGTGTTGTCGTGCTCTAAAAGATATAAGTGAAGTACTAGAGAAACCGCCTAGCTCAAAAGATTTAAGTGAAGCACATAGAGTGTTCTAACAAATTATGATGAACATGTGTCCCTATCAAATATGTATGTATAGAAAACAATGATTGTGGCAAAATAAAATAAAATCAGACTATAATACATGACACTCCAAGCAAAACACATATCATGTGATGAATAAAAATGTAGCTCCAAGTGACATACCGATAGAATGGAGAGGAAAGAGGGGATGCCTTCTGGGCATTTACGTCTTCAACATATCTATAATATTTTATTGTTCCACGCTATAATATTATCATCCTAGGATACTTTTAGGGTGTTTATATACCAATTAATTTTAATTTTTAGCACAAACCTATTAACCAAGTGTCCAGTGCGAGTTATTGTTTTCTGCATGTTTTTGGCTTTTCAGGTTTACAATACCAAAGAAGTCCAATTGCCCTGAAACTTTTTATGATTTTTTTAGACCAAAAGAAGAATTGGAAGCTTTGGAAGGAGGCCATAGTACACACGAGGGAGCCACCACACAACAGGGTGCACCCAGGGGGGTGACATCGCCTTGATTTGTGGTGGCCCCCCTATCACCTCCTAACGTCCCTCTTTGTCCTATAATTTCCTAAATATCCCAAAACCCTAGGGTTCCAACCGAAATACTTTCTCACCACCACAAGTCTCTGTTCCACCGTGAGGCCATTTGGAGCCCTTTTCCGGTGCCCTGCTGGAGGGGGATCGATCATGGAGGACCTCTACATCAATCTTGCTGCTCCCATGGTGATGTGTGAGTAGTTTACCATAGACCTACGGGTCCATAGGTAGTACCTAGATTGCTATCTCTCTCTCTCTCTCTCTCTCTCTCTCTTGATCTTCAATACAATGACGAGCACATCTTCGCTTTGATCTATCCGATGTAATCCTATTGTGTAGTGCATTTGTTGGGATCCAATGAATTGTGGGTTTATGTTCGGATTATTCATGATAAAGATATGAGTCTTCTCTGAATTCTAATTATGATTCTTATTTGCATGTATATCGTAGCTTCATCAATATATTCAATCTATTTAAATAGTTTGGCCAACTGGATTGACATTTCTTAAGTGAGAGGGGTGTGTTGTAGTGGGTTCAACCCGACGGGTTTCTATATACCAGTGACAAAAGGGGGCAAGATATGTATTTGTGTGCCACTAAGGATAAAACGATGGGGTTAATTCATGTTGATCGAGTTCTCTCTATCTACATCATGTCATTGTTCTCCAAGCGTTACTCTATTTTACTTAATACTCTAGATGCATGCTGGATAACGGTCGATGGGTGGAGTAATAGTAATAGGTGCACGCTGGAGTCGGCTTATTTTCTTATGGATGTGATGCCTTTATACATATGATCATTGTCGTGAATATCACATAACTATGCGCTTTTCCATGAATTGTCCAAGAGTAATTTATTTACTCACCGTATGCCTACTACATGAGGGATGCCATTAGGGGAAACTACGACCCTCGGGTCTATTCACTTATAAGTTTACAAACATTATAATTTCTTCATTATATTAATTTACTTTGCATTTTACAACCTATGTCTACACACTTTACTTTCTTGCAAATAACGATTCCAAGGGGATTGACAACCCTCTTACCCGCGTTGGGTTCAAGTGTTTATTTCTTTTGTGTGCAGTCGCTGAAGACAAGGGCTGGTTGGTACTCCTATTGGTTCGATAAACCATGGTTCTCTACCGAGGTAAACACTTACCTATATTGTGCTGCATCACCCATTCCTCTTCACAAAAAAACCAACACAGATCACAAGCATCAGGAAGGATTTCCGACGTTGTTGCCTGGGAGTATCATAAACCTACTATCAAGTAACTTCACACAAAGTATTATTCGCTTGTTATTATTTTTAATTGCTATTATATTTAGCTTGCTCCATAAAAATCAAAAATACAGAAATATTTATCTTTGCTTGTTACTACTTTATTTCTTTCCTTGCTTGAAAGTTGTTGTCATGTTAGAATTTGAAAAAGTCATTGTTGAGAGTGCTAGTAATAGCGCTAGAGACTAGGAAGAGGAGAGACCAAAATTTATTGATTCTACTCATGATCCTCCTAAAAGTCAAGTTCCTCATAGTGATACTCACACGTTTGCAAAATCCAAAATTTATCATTTGGGTAGCGGGAACATTATTAGAAAGCATGTTATTCAAGATTTTTTTGAGTACTTGGTAGCTTATCACCATATTAAAGGAACCAGACTTGAAGAGAAAAATTGCTATGTGGATGCTATTGCTATGCTTTTATTAAAGTTAGAGAGAAAGTTTTTGCATCTTTATCCTATGCTTCAAAAGATATTTTTGGGACTCCCTGGCATACATATTCCTGATAGTAAGAAAATTGCTCTTAATATTCGTATGCATGAATTTGATTATATAGTGCGGGAAGATAGATATATTTTCACCTCTATGGAATAAAATTCGAACATCCTCCTATAGAAGTGACTCTTCATAATAGAGATGCTATACGTAAGTTGGAATCTAGTGACCATCAATCTTTTAGTGAGAATATGATGAGGAAGGTTCCTCCCGAAGAATTAATGCAAGCACTATTCCTTAAAACTTTGAAAAATTTGAATGGATTGCCAAAGTAATTAATGAAGGTTTTAGTAAGGTGGCATGATGATGCCATTTGGTAGCCTATTAATGATGGAATTGATGTCCTATATGATGACCCTTATGATGATGATTCTAGTAATGATATCAAAAATATTTAGAATCTCTTTGAACCTTTGAGATGACCAACTATATTTGAAAAACGATATTTATTAAGTAAAATTTTGGAAGAGTTAGTCCTAAAGGACATGAAGGGGGCCCAACACTTGAATCATATGCATTATACCTAGCTAGGGGCGTAAAACAGTAGCGCTAATTGGGAGGCAACCCAATAGTTATCTAATTATTTTTGTTTGTTTACTTTATGTTTGTGTGTGATATCATGATTGTCGCCTGTGTTATTATTCTGTTTTTGTGTTTAAATTAGTGTTTGTGCCAAGTAAATCTTTTGGGATGATTTGAATGATAGTGGAATTGATGTGGTGCGAAAGTAGAAGCTATAGTGCCCACCACATGATTTTTATGATTTTACTAGAACTCATTTTTGATCTAAATTTTTTACACAATATTTTTATAGAAATTCATCAGGTCTTATATTTTTTCAATTTTTTTGGAGTTACATAACTATGGTACTTAGCCATATCATTACAAGCTATTTAGTTTGTAGATAGATTCTATTTTTGCTTGCATAGTTTGCTTGTTTTGATGATGCCATGGATTTTATATGGGGGTATAAGTCATGGAGAAGTTAGAATACAGTACTTTATGCAATAATAAAATATGAATCAATTTATAAGATTGCCTAAAGTATTTGATATGTTTCTTATACTAACGGATCTCACGAAGTTTTTGTTGAGTTTTGTGTGCTGAAGTTTTCAAGTTTTGGGTGTTATCATCGTGGATGAAGGAATAAGGAGCGGCAAGAGCCTAAGCTTGGGGATTCCCAAGGCACCCCAAGGCAATATTCTAAGGAAGGTCCAGGCGTCTAAGCTTGGGGATGCCCTGGAAGGCATCCCCTCTTTCGTCTCAATCCATCGACATGTCATTTGGAGCTACATTTTTATTCATCACATGATATGACTTTTGCTTAGAGCATCGTTTGCTTTTTTTTTAGTTTTCCAAAATAATTGTTCTATGAACACACCCACTTGAGAGATACACAATATCACCATGATTTATTATAATACTCTATGTGCTTCACTTATATCTTTTGAGCTTAGCAGTTGTTATAGTGCTTCACTTATATCATTTAGAGCACAATGGAGCATAGATTTTACATAAATAATTTGCACTCTGGTTCTTCACTTATATTTATTTGAGAATTAATAAAATATGATGGTAGTTTGCATGGGTAATACTAGTCCAAAAATAATAGGTATTTAATGAGTGCATAATCAAAACCACATGCTTTCAAAAAAAATCTTAAACAACATGTAATTAAGAAAATTATAGCTCCCGAGCACTCAAAAAATTCTTGAATAACATGCTTTCCAATAATGTTCCCACTACCCACATGATAGATTTTGGATTTTAGAACCGTGCGAGTATTATTGAGGAGCTTGACATTTTGGAGAATCATGAGTAGAATCAATAATTTTTGGTCTTTCCTCATCCAATTCACTAGCACTATCTTCACTAGCACTTTCAATAATGACTTTCTGAAATCCAGACAGGATAGGAACTATTGGAATTAGGGCTCTGGGGACCCAGGGAGGTTCAAACTCTAGGGTGCGCAAGCTCTTCGACCTTACACTACAGTGCTACCTTGCGGCGATGCTCCAGCGTGATCGATCTAGGGAAGAGGGACAATGGTCACTCCATATTACCCAGGTTCGGGCCACCTCGCGATGTAAGACCCTACTCATGCTGGTCTTGATTAGCTGGATGCGAAAGAGATTACAAGATTCCTCCTTTCCTATAGTGGTGGCATGCCCTCCTTTATACCGACCCTGGTCCTCTCCCCCCCGAAAAAACCTGACACGAAGGATTGCCACAACGGTTAGTTTGAAGGGGGACATGATCATGGGTTTAAATATCTCATTCTTGAAAGAAATTCTCTTCGAGAATCCTCATGTATCAAAATGCTATAACACCACCCCAAAGGATAACGGAGGAAGAATTGCACTTGGAAATGCAAGATAAAGAATACTTGAGGTTCTCCAACAAGAATGTCGAAGACCACCTTGAGAATGAATTAAATCTTTGAAGAACCACCATGAAGAACCTTTGTATACGAAAGAATGATGAAAATAATGAAAGTTGAAAGAATAAGATTATGAGCTTGCAAAGATTTAGATGGAACTTCGTCAAGAGATACTTGAGAAAAGAAAAGATAAGAACACTTGCGATAAGAATTAGATATCATGAACAACTCCGTAAGAAAGATTGAAATCATTTTGATGAAACAAGCATAAGAATTATGTTATGCTCATCCTTCATCAAGTTAAATTGATGACCAACAACGGATTTAGCATACCACTTATTCTTCTTGAAAATATTGGAGAGAGAGAGAGAGCACTAACATTAAGAAGTCTGGGAAGAAACACTGGTTAGGATTTGGAATGAAAGAGAATAACACAAATGAACGGGGCTACATGGGGACAAAGAAAGCATGACTCAATTAGAGGATGCTTGAACAAGCCACCGGTCAGAATTTCAAATGAATGGGGATATGATGAATGAATGAAGATATATGAAAACGAACAGATCATGATCCACTTTGAAGAAAAATTGAATGAGGCACCAGGATAATTGAGAGACGAGCAAACAGACAACAATTGAGAACAATTTGAGAATGAAAGATGAAAGCTGGGAATGAAGAAATCTTCTAAAATGATGGCCTTCGGAGGATCGAGAAATGAAAACAACTCTGGAATGCATCGAATAGATATGGAAGGAATTTCTCATGATTGGAAACAATTTAAGAGAGAGCACAAAGCTGAGATGACAATCTTCAAAAGAATGGACAAATATTTAAGAGAAACACTTCTTTGGTCTTCATGGAGAGAATGATGTGAGAAGCACCATCAAGAATTACCGAGACACTCCAAAATAATGAATACGGAATGGTTGAGGTAATAATTAAGACAATTTGAAAACGATCTTGGAAAAGGAATATGACTGTTGAAAATCATTCTTACACCATATCGAAAATAACTTGATATCTGTGACAAAAGATTGGAAGAGCTAGGTAAGATCCCGTAGAAGAACCTATGGGTTATGGGGCCACTCTAAAGAAACCACCATTGAAACAATTGCTTCGGAAGAGAGATTGCACCAGTACAAATTAAACTTGATGAGCTGAGACCCTCGAAATAATTGAAAGGATTGAAAACAAGAAACTTTGAGATATCTTCAACACTCTGAATAGAATAGAGAGGGACATAAAGAAGAGAGGCTTGGATAAGAATT
Source organism: Hordeum vulgare subsp. vulgare (assembly GCF_904849725.1). NCBI lineage: Eukaryota > Viridiplantae > Streptophyta > Magnoliopsida > Poales > Poaceae > Hordeum > Hordeum vulgare. The sequence goes on along the minus strand of NC_058522.1, from coordinate 154,480,420 downwards.
CCCAACACAGGAAATTATTTAAGGATGAAAAAGATATTATGAAGGTCGAAATATTAAATTGAATCAACCAGAGAATAACACAAGAACGAAGTATGATGAACTCAAAACTCCTGAGAATCTTCACAAGGAATCAGTGGATACAATATGGAAGAGAAGATAGTGGAAGCAATAATGAAAGAAAGGAACTAGAATGATAATTTAATTGTTGAAAAAAAGGGAGGGAGGGAGGGTTAAACAAAGACAACTTGGGAGAGATGAGACGAACCCTGGAAAGAAATGAGGGATTGATCTTGCAAATATTAAGGAAATTGAATTATCTTGAAGAGAAGCACTCCGATTGGAAAAGAATTGACATGACAACTCCAGTTTGAAAAGAATTGATAAGACAATTTGATTGATCAAGTGAATTAATTAGCACTCCCATAGAAATATGAGAACACCAATCGAAAAGATATGAAATGATCACTTGACATCGAAGCAATTCAAAATACCATGCTCCCATAAAACAAAGGACGAGGCTTACAAAACAAGCCGAAAAAGAGATTCCGTTCGATATTTTCGTGGTAAGGTTCACACGGGCTCGATCGTACACTGGATTGTCATATTGAAATAACGCTCGAATATGCTCCCTAGGCGTAGCGAACTACAAGGCTTGATGGAGCATATGTGATGACATATATCCAGACTGTCCTGTGTAAGAAAGACCGTGAACAAATGAATCCACTAGATGTCGAACCCCAACCTCACATCATGCATCTGTTGGAAGATATGGTAACTACTGAAATTCCCACCTAAGAACTGCCGAAATTTTCCGGTTATGCAACTGGGTCCACAGATACAAGGAGTAAAATCCATCACTCAACTCCTAGCAATAACAATACCCTTCGAGTGTATCACATCCATCAATACATAACCATAGATCTTGGTAGCTCATCTACCTGAGACCCTTGTAATCACAACGATACCATTTGTTGGCAGTACATCTAGAAGTTCTCCCGAGTACTAGGAGACACCAAACTACTTTCGCCAGAAAGAGTATTGAAGCAATTTCGAACATCCTCGGTCGTGAGGTACTAAGGTAACTGAATGATAGCAATGGTGACAAGAATCCGCTGGAACTCAACCCCCTGGGACACTTCTACCCCAAATTGACAGTAGGCACCAGGAACAAAATCTCGGTTAGAATGACATCATACAGTTTCCAAAACACCCGCGCGATCCTGAATTTTTTTGAGTGAGAAGAGGAGTAGAATTCAAATTCTGAAGTCATAAACCTCACCAGAGCATAGCAGAGGAGAAAAAGAATAATACTCTCCAATATATAATTAAACTCAAAGTATTTTTTCTCTAGACTCGACTCGGCTAAGTTCGATCAATCAAGGGGGCTCCAAGGTTGGTACTGCTCTGATACCAACTTGTCACTCCCAAGATGCGATCCTATCCTTATTTTTGGCACGAGGGCCACGACAGGGATATAAACGCATCTCATTGTTTCACCAGAATGGATATTGTTACAAGTACTTGTATAGAATATATGAGTATATAGAATTGGCTTACATTCGCCACAAGCTACATCATGAACAACACAATACTACAATTTATTCAATCACCATGTATAAGAGGAGGGTCCGACTATGAACGAAATCAAACGATAAAAGAATGACGTCCATCCTTTCTATCCCAGGCTGCCAGACTGGAACCCATCCTAGATCGATGGAGAAGAAGAAGAAGAAGAAACTCCAAATACCACAATCATCGCGCTCACGTCAAAGTATCGCTTTACGTGTACCTGCAACTGTTGTTGTAGTAATATATGAGCCACAGAGACTCAACAATCTCATTTCCAAAGGTATCAAGACTAGCAAAGCTTAATGAGTGAGGTATGGTTAGGTGGTGAGGTTGCAACAAGCAACTAAGTATTATTTAAGTGGCTAACTTACGAGTACAAGAATAAAAGGGGGGTGATCTATGCATAAACGAACGTGAACTAATAATGATAATGAAGTGACGCTAAACACCTACTTACGTCAAACATAACCCCACCGTGTCCTCTCTCGGATGCAGAACTTACGTGAAGAAACAATAAAGGGTATGCACACAGTTGGCAAGTTTTAATTAAGTTTAGTTTAAGTTTTCTATGGCATGGTGTTAAAAAAAGATCCAAAGTTTCCACATAATCGCGAGCGCAGCTCTAAAAATTATTTAACCCACAAGGGGTGCTGCAACTAGTCCATCACAAATTACCACAAGATGCACTCGAGAGAAAACCTCAACCCCGAGATAGCCCGAATTATCACCGATATCCGAGTGCACAAAAATTTCGAGAAGAGTAAAAAAATCCAGCAAGGCCACCCGACGTGCCAACAAACTCGATAGGAGCCGCGTATCTCGTTCTCATGGCTCAACTAGATGGGTCTAGCTACAAGTAAAACCAAACCTCGAGTTTCCTCGCGGTGGGCCCACATGTAGCCCGTTTGGGACCAACACCATAAGCACATGCATCCCTGTATTAAGTTGAATTAATCCACAGGTAGTGCTAACTCCCTATGTGCTAGTAACAATGTTCGGTATTATTATGTTGAGAAAATATAGTAACAATATTGGTCCTTGTAGGAAGAGCTCTATCCCAAAACGAAAATCAAGGGGGTCCCCATAACAACTCCAAGCATATTAGGAGCGCTCATTTATGGAGCATAACACCGATACACAAGTAACTAGGGCGACAAATATGGAACATAACACCAAGCTAGCAGGCCAAGCCTTCCACCTTTTACCAAGTATATAGGTACATTAAATTAAATAGCAATACTATGGTGATATAAAAATTAACCCATGTTTTCACATGGAAGCAACTGCACGTGCAACTAGCAATGCTATAAGAAGGCTGAGCAAGCGGTAACATAGCCAAACAAGGGTTTGCTGGGATGTGGAGGGGTTATAGGCTTTTCATGGCAATGTGTAATGTCCAAGATGTGATTCTATACTCATTTTGACACGAGGGCCTCGACAAGGATAAAAACACATCTCGTCATTTTGCAAGTTGGTATTAGAGCAGTACCGACCTAGGAGCCCCCTTGATTGATCGAACTTGGCCAAGTCGAGTCTAGTGAAAACTATTTTGAGTCTAGTGATACCGGAGAGTAGGATTCTTTTCACTCCTCTTCTATGCTGTGGTGAGGATTACAACTTAGGAATTTTAATTCTACTCCTCTTCTCACTCAATTTTTTTAGGATCATGCGGGTATTTTGGAGCCTCTATGATGTCGATGTGACGGAATTCTGACTTGGTGCCTCCTGTTATCGAGGATTTGAGCTCCACGGGATTCTTGTCACACTAGCTATCGTTTAGTTTCCTTAGTATCTGAGGACAGAGGATATTCGAAATTGCTTCGATACTAGTAGTGGCGAGAGGAGTCCGGCATCCCAGTACTGGTGGAGAGCGTCCGAATGTACTGCAATACTTGGTATCGTTGTGATTACGAGGGTCTGAGGTAGATGAGTTTCTGAGATCTCTGGATATGTGTTGAAGGATGTGATACACTCGACAGGTAGTGTTATTGCTAGGAGTTGATTGATGGATTTTATGCCTTGTATCCGTGGACCCGATTGCATAACCAGAAAATTTCAGGAGTTCTTAGCTGGGAATTCAAGTAGTTACCTAGGATTATCTTCAAACAGATGCATGATGCGAGGTTGGGGTTCGACATCTAGTGGATTCGTTTGTTCACGGTCTTTCTTACATAGGACAATCTCGATATATATCACCAGACATGCTCCGTCAACCCTTGTAGTTTGCTACGCCTAGGGAGCATATTTGAGCGTCATTTCAATATGACAATCCAATGTATGATCGAGCCTGTGTGAACCTTACCACGAGAATATCGAGCGAAATCACGATAATATGTTTGTTCCAGCTTGTTTCTTAAGCCTCTCCGTTTGTTTTGTTGGAATATGGTAATACGAGTTGCTTCGATGTCAAGTGGTGTTTTCATATCCTTCTGAAGCGGTGTTCTCTTATTTCTATGGGAGTGCTAATTAATTATTTTGCTCAATCAATTTGTCTTATCAATTCTTTTCAAACCAGAGTCGTCATGCCAATTCTTTCCCAACCGATGTGCTTCTCTTCAAGATAATTCAATCTTCTTCAATATTTGCAAGGTCAGTCTCTTATTTCTTTCCGGAGTTCATCTCATCTATCCCAAGTTGTCTATCTTTTCCCCCTCCCTCCCGCCCTTTTCTTCAATGATTCAATTATCTTCCAAGTGCCTTTCTTTTCATTGGTGCTTTCGCTTTATTTTCTTCTATATCGTATCTAGTTATTCATTGTGAAGATTCTCAGTGCTAATTTCATCATTCATCATTCTTGTTTTCTTATCCGGTGGATTCAATCCAAGCTCTCGATGTTCATCATATCCTTTTCATTCGTTCAATTCTTCTAGTGTTATAAATTCTTATCCAAGCCTCTCTTATTTATTCATCCCTCTTTATTCTATCGCGAGTGTTGAACATATCTCATAAGTTTCTTGTTTTCAATCCTTTCAATTATTTAGAGGTGCGCAACCTCATCAAGTTCTTAATTTATACCGGTGCAATCTCTCCTTCTAAGAAATCTTTTCAGCGGTGTTCTCTTTGAGTGGGCCCATAACACATAGATTTCTCCAGGATCTTACCTAACTCTTCTAATATTTTTTGGAGATCTCTAATTCTTTTCAAGTGTGACGTAAGTATGATTTTCATCACGCATATTCCTTTTCTAAGATTGTTTCAAATTTATTTCTCATCATTGGCTCAACCATTTCCTTATTCATTTCTTCCGGAGTGTCTCAGTAATTCATGGTGTTGTTGTCGTCATCATTCTCAGCTTGGAATACCGAAGAAGTGGTTCTCTTAAATCTTGTTCATTCTTTTAAAGGTTATCATCTCAAATTCTTGCTCTCTCTCAAATTGTTTCCAATCATCAGAAATTCCATCCATATCTATCCGATGCATTTTAGAGTTGATTTTATTTCTCGATCCTCCGAAGGCCATTATTCCAGAATATTTCTTCGTTCTCAACTTTTAGCTTTTGTTCTCAAATTATTCTCAATTGTTGTATCTTCGTTTGTATCTCAATTATTTTGGTGCCTCATTCAAGTTTTCTGTTAGCCGGCTCAAGATCTTTTCGTTCTCATGTATTCCATTCATTTCTAATATCCCCATATGTTCTAAATTCTCCAAGTTGATCGTGATCTCTTTGTTCTCATGTATCTTCATTCATTCATGGTATTCTCATTTGTTTGCAATTCTTACTAGTGGCCTATTCAAGCATTCCCTAATCGTATCATGGTCTCTTTGTCCTCATGTAGCCCAGTTAATTTGTTTTGTCCTCTTTCATTCCATATTCTTTTATCATGGGATATTTTCCACCCATCTTTTCCTTCTTATCAAACTTTTTATTTCCCTTGTTGGTTTGCCAACAACTCCTTTCAATTCGTCTTGTAAGTCTGCTTATCAAATTCAATTGTGGTAGTAATTGTCATTTTCTTTCCGTTCTTTTCTTTCTAATGATCTAGTTCCTATTCTTTTGTTCTGGAGTCTTTGTGATGTTGTTGCTCTCTTCAATCTATCATCTCGTTTGGTTAAGATCATGTTAGTCCCTTGCTTGTCCATTTAATAGGAGTGTTATGTAATCTTTTGAGTTCTTTCCTTCTTATCAAATTTTGCCCTCTTTCCTACCGAAGTGTTGCCGAAATTTCTTGTGAATTCTCATTTGTTCCTCATGCCATTCTTCATCTCTTGCAACCTTCAAGATTAATTGGTTTCACTCGTCTGTCTAAGAAGCAACTAAGTTTTACATCTTTCTCTTTCTCATCCTCTTCCCTTTGATTCTTAGATGTCGGGGCGAGATCTCTTGTTTGTGTAGGAGAGTTGTAACATCCCGGAACCGAAGCTCTAGAAGATTCCCATTTTATCTCGTTGTTGCCTGTGATTTGTTTGTTTATTGCATTCATCATGTCATCCGCATCCATGCAAAAACATTTAATTGTTGGTTGCATATAAATTGCCTAATGTCATGCTAAAATGATTTATTTCATAACTAATGAACCATAGCTCCGATGCAAATGATCCATATACGTAATATTCTTAGAATGTCGTGTAGAATCACATGCTCCACTTTAGTTTGTTGTTTAATAAATATAAAATATGTGAGTTCATGTCTCGACCAATTTAGAAATTAACATATGGGGTCATTTCAGAAATGTTATATGTTGTTTCCGACCTCATTTAACATTCCTAGCTAGTCTAGTTTATTCGTTCTTCACCTCTTGCCATGTTTAACAACATTTAATATTGTCGTGTACCTAATGTGAGTGAACTAAATATTTGATCGTGAAGCTTTTTCAATATGCAACTCCTTGCATATCGAGCTTCATTTAATGTGTAGTAATAAATTGTTGTGCTTTGCCATGCCTTGCATAATTGAAATGGACATGCATCATATTTGATTATGCATCTTGTCATGCATATGTGTGGTGTTATCGTGTGTTGATTGTTGCTCCACATTGTTTCTTCTCAATAGAGTTCTGAATCACTTCGGAGCATGAGGATCCTTTCGAGTTGGTTCGTCTGCTTCACGGATTCATTCTTCTTCCAATTGGGATCACAAGCAAGATGATAATTTCCCTAGATACCATAACTATCATTGCTATGCTAGTTGTCTCGTTTCTTACACTATGTCTTGCTGCCTACCACTTAAATGTCAGCCTCCCAACATTGCCATGAAAAGCCTCTTACCCCTCCACTTCCCAGCAAACCACTGTTTGGCTATGTTACCACTTGCTCAGCCTTCTTATAGCTTAGCTAGTTGCTTGTGTAGTTGCTTCCATGTGAAAACATGGGCTCCTTGTTACATCACCATACTATTGCTAATTAATTTAATGCACCTATATATTTGGTAAAAGGTGGAAATCTTGGCCCTCTAGCCTGGTGTTTTATTCCATCATTGCCGCCCTAGCTACTTATGTACCGTTGTTATGTTCCATAAATGAGCGCTCCTAACATGCTTGGGGTTGGTATGGGGACCCCCTTGAATTTTGTTTAGGGATAAAACTCTTCTCGCAAGGCCCAACATTGGTACTATATTTGCCCAACATTATAATACCAAACACTATTAGTAATGCATAGGGAGTTAGCGCTACCCGTTGATTAATTTAACATAATACATGGGGGCAGTGCTGATGGTGTTGGTCCCAAACGGGCAGACTGCAACGCCAACACGGGGAACTTGAGGTTTTGTTTTAGTCGTAGGCTTTTCCATGTGATCGTTCCTTGAGAACGAGATACACGGTTCCTATCGGGATTGTCAGCACGTCAGGCGGCCTTGCTGGATTTGTTTTACCCTTCTCAAACGTCTTGTGCGAGGAATTGTGAGGATACTTTGGGCTATCTCGGGGTTGAGGTTTTTCGCTAGGAATCCATGGAGATCATGGGTTTTCCATGGTCGAGGTTTCCGATGCAACGTGTGGTAGTTGGCGATGGACTAGTTGGAGCACCCCTGTAGGGTTAAATATTTCGAAAAGCCGTGCCCGCGGTTATGTGGAAACTTGTAAACTTTGTTTAACACCCGGTCATAGCAAACTTGAAGTAAACTTAACTAAAATATGCCAACTGTGTGTGTAACCGTGACTGTCTCTTCTCGTGAGTTCTGCATCTCGAATAGGACACGATGGGGTTATGTTTGACGTAAGTAGGTGTTGAGGATCACTTCATGATCAATATTAGTTCTCGTACATTTGTGTGTAGATCACCCCCTTTATTTCTTGTGCTCGTAAGATTAGCCACTCAAATAAATGCTTAGTTGCTTGCTGCAGCCTTACGACTTAACAATACCTCACCCATTAAGCTTTCTAGTCTTGAGACCTTTAGAAATGAGATTGCTGAGTCCCTGTGGCTCACAGATTACTTCAACAACAGTTTCAGGTACAAGTAAGCAATACTTTGACGTGAGCGTGATGATTGTGCTATTTGGAGTTTCTTCTTCTTCTCCTTCTTTTTTCTCGATCATAGGATGGGTTCCGGGTCGGTAGCTTGGGATAGCAAGGATGGACGTCCTTCTTTTATCGTTTGATTCGTCTGTAGTTGGACCATGCTCTTCTATATGGTGATTGAATATATTTATGTATTGTGTTGTACATGCTGTAGTTTGTGGCGAGTGTAAGACAAATCCATATACTCATCTCTTCTCTACATGTACTTGTAAAGATATCCATTCTTGCAAAATGACGAGATGTGCTTCTATCGCAGTGGAGGCCCTCGAGCCAAAATAAGGACATGATTGCATCTTGGGTGTTACACATTGGGAGGCTAACATTTAAGTGGTATGCAGCGAGACATAGCGAAAGAAATGAGACAACTACAACGACAATGATAGTAATGGTATCTAGGGAAATGATCATCTTGCCTATGATCCCGCTTGGAATAAGAACGAATCCGTGAAGTAGATGAACCAACATAGTCGAACGAATCCTCCCACTCCGAAGCAGTTAGGAACTCTATCGAGAAGAAACAATCCGAAAACAATAATCAACACACAATAAACATCACAACATATGCATGACATGATGCACATTCAAATATGACGCATGCGCATTTAATTATGCACGACACGACAAGGCACAACAATCAACTTCTACACATTAAATGAAAATCAATATGCAACGAGTTCAAAACGGATTAACGGTTCAACAACTACAACGAAAACAAGAAATAGACCTAATCTGCCCAAAATAGCAACACGACATTTTATACACACCAAACAATTCACTTATAGGATTCTAAAATGCACAAATAAGACATGAGACAATAGTGGACAAGATGCACAACAACCATCTTCAAAGACAAATTGAATAGAAGCACAAATCACTAGGAAAAGAGCTCACAAATGGCAAGTTGAACACAGTTTCAGACTTAGTGAAACTACCAGTTCTAGTAGTGTAGTTTTTATCATGATGGCATATCTGCAGAAACAAAGACACATGCTACAGGGCATATAATGGCATGAAAATGTACATCATAGTAGTAGGCATGACACACTTCATTTCATTCCACACTAACAAGGTCTAGATATGCACACATTCGTAGCTAGCATCAACACAAAATGGCATGGTGAAATATCAGATTCTGAGACTTACAAATATTTGAGCCTACCAAATAGCAACAACAATTTATCATGTAGACATGAAGAAAATTACATTTGAGAATGGCACACATGGCATGGTAAAGTTACTAACAGCAACTAGGCATGTCCTACTACAATTTATCCATTGATAACATTCAAAAGAGGCATGGATTGCTTAATATGAGCTACACAAAATGGAACTTTACGAAAACATACAACATTTTTTAACGTGATTGCACCTTGGGAGCAAGAAATGAGCATGTTAATGATAATCTACATGGCAACCAAAGGCATGGCATCAAAGTAGACCTATCCTAGAGCAATTCTCACGAAGGAACCATATGAAGAAGACCTACAGACTAGATGCAATTATCCACACAACTTGGAAGAAAATAACGGATTTGTCGACTACGACGGGATGCACTTTTGCAACACAATTAACAACAGCTAGATGATTCATAATATGCATGCTAATTCTTCCATGATTTAGATCACACTGAGAAGATAACTTTTCATATATTACACATTCTCATGCAATGAACATGCTAAAAGTTGTAGCCCTCGCAAAATGCTAGGATGGTTGTTTTTAACGGGTAGAAAACACTTGGCAAGTTTTTACCCCTTGGACGAAACTGGATGCGATGGTTCCAGATCGGGTGGGGGAGGTGTTTGGATCAGGGGATCCGGGTCGTGGACGGACGACGCCATCCCGTGGGAGCTTTGACATCCATGGCCGGCGGCGGCGACACGGGGTCGACGCCGGCGAGGCTACGAGGCCTGGAGGGGGCGGATCTGGCCATGGGGCAACAGAGCTAGCCGGAGGCAAAACAAATGCGATCAACAATGATGAGGTCAAGGCGCGACACGGTGGTGCGACTGCGGGGTGGCTGCGGATAGAGGAGGAGAGAGAGATTAGAGAGAAGAAGAGAAAGGAACGAGGAGACGTGTGGGGCGACGATGGTGACCTGCGGGGAAGGGGCCACATCGTAGGTCAGCCGGAAGCGGAGCTCCGGTGGAGCACTGGCGGGGCAGGGGAGAGCGGGCGCCAAGAGAGGCACAACGGCACTCGGGCGGAGTCTAGGAGGCGCGCGAGGAGCGGGGCGTGGGGCGGCTCGGGCCCGAGGCGGGCCAGCCATGGGCCTAGCGGGTCGGACGCGGCTGGGGTGGCAGCGCGACGGGTGGCTGGCAGCGACAAGTGGTGGAGGGAGTCTGGCCCGACGTGGAAGCTGAGGGTGGCGGCGGCTGGAGGTTAGGGAAGGCTAGAGGCTAGGGTTTTAACCCTATTTGGAGGGGATGACTGTTTATTTATAGACACGGGCATATGGAGGGGGGCGGGGGTTTAGACCGTTTTCGAGCCCTTCCATCATGATCAGACGGCTTCGGTCAGAGTGGATGTTTGTTGGGCTACAGTGGGCTGTGTAGAGTTGGTTGGACTGAGATGAGCAGAGGTTTGCAGCCCGACACTTGGTTTCGAAACACTGAACATCCGATGTTTGTATGGGTATAGTGCCGCTATAGGTTTATCCGTTGGGGGTACCGAACGACCTCCGTATGCGACGAAATTTGACACACAGCTTTCCTACAATAAAATAAGACTGCACACAAACTTGCAAACCAAACTGAGAAAGATTTATACACACTTTTAAAACATTATTTTATTGATTCCACATACGCGTGCGTGTGTGGTTGGTCTTGAAACATTTAACAACAAGAACAGAGAGAACCGGCAAGTACTAACGGATGCAAGTTTGAAAAATGATGACAACGGGTTGCCGATGCAATGCCGATGATGCTCACGATGCAATGATGAATGCGACAACCAAATAAATCACAAAGGGGAAACTTCTGGAGCGTTAGTTTCGGCTGTTACATCTCTCCTACATTAAAAGAGATCTCTCCCCGAGATCTTAGAATGAGAAGAGGAAGAGGAATAAAAGAGGTAAAACTTAGTTGCTTCTTCGACAAACGAGTGAAACCAATGAATATTAGGTTGCAAAGCAAAGAAAAATAACAAGATTAACATTCAAGAGTTCAAAATAAATTTGGGTAGCACTTCGGTAGGAAATTGAGGCAAAAAGTTGATTAGATGGAAGATCTCGAAAAGAAGACACAACATTCCGATTAGATGAACAAGCAATGAAGAACATGACCTTAACAAAATGAGATGATGAATAAAAGAGAGCAACATCATAAGTTTCCTGAACAAAAGAATATAAACTAGATCATTGAAAAAATGAACTATAGTGAAATAAAGTTCCATTTACGGGTCTGTTCAGTCCACGGCAATTTCGCACCGTCAAAATGGTTTAGAGTGCCCCTTATACACATTTTAAGGGTGGTTTTTAGGGGTACCCTTAGAGATGCTCTTACAAACGTGTTGCAAAACAAATGGAAGAAAGATATAGAGAAAACGCACTATGCACCATGGAGCATGGCGAGTAAACGCATCCATGCACTGGTGACTATACCTTGGACGGTATCGCACGAGCCGGATGATGGCACTGGCGTTGGGTGATGTGACAACCAATTTTATGGAGCCACGACGCTATGACCACATCGTAAATATGCATTATCGGCCACAATATCGCTCTCACTCTGGCAATAGCGGATGATATGTGCAAAGCCGCTATATCATAATGCAACCCAAAAGGCATAGAGATAAGGGCACGCTACCTCAATAGCGGAGGTAGGGACCTCTATTTAAAACCATGGCAGCAAGCAACTAAGAATTTATTTAAGTGGTTAACTTACGAGTAGAAGAATAAAAGGGGGGTGATCTACGCATAAACGGACACGATCTAAAAATGATCACGAATTGATCCTGAACACCTACTTACGCCAAACATATCCCCACCGTGTCCTCTCTCGGATGCATAACTTATGTGAAGACACAGTCACGATTACGCACACAGTTGGCAAGTTTTAATTAAATTTACTTCAAGTTTGCTATGACCGGATGTTAAAACAAACTTTCCAAGTTGCCACATAACCGCGGGCACGGATCTGAAAAAGATTTAACCCTGTAGGGGTGTTCCAACTAGTCGGTCACCGATATCCCAGTGCACAAGACTTTCGATAAGAGTAAAACAAATCTAGCAAGGCCGCTCGATGTGTCGACATTCTTGATAGGAGCCGCGTATCTCATTCTCAGGGCACAACTGCATGGGCCGAGCTATGAGTAAAACCAAACCTCAAGTTTCCTCGCGGTGGCCATGCACAAAACCCGTTAGGGACCAACACAATCAGCACTGGCCCCCTATATTATGTTGAATTAATCCACGGGTAGTGCTAACTCCCTATGTGTTGCTAACAGTGCTCAATATTATTATGTTGAGAAAATATAGTACAAATCTTGGGCCTTGCCGGAAGAGTTTTATCCCAAAACAAAAATCAAGGGTGTCCCCATAACAACCCCAAGCATGTTAGAAGCGCTCATTTATGGAACATAACACTGGTACAAAAGTAACTAGGGCGACAAAGATGGTACATAACACCAAGAGAGAAGGCCAAGCCTTCCACCTTTTACCAAGTATATATGTGCATTAAATTAAATAGCAATAATATGGTGATATAACAAGGAACCCATGTTTTCACATGGAAGCAACTGCACCTGCAACTAGCAATGCTATAAGAAGGCTAAGTAAGTGGTAACATAGCCAAACAAGGGTTTGCTGTGATGTGGAGGGTTAGAGGGTTTTCATGGCAATGTTGGGAGACTGGCATTTAAGTGGTAGGCAACGATACATAGCAAAAGAAACGGGACAACTAGCATGGCAATGATAGTAATGGTATCTAAGGAAATGATCTTGCCTGTGATCCCGCTTGGAAGAAGAACGAATTCGTGAAGTAGACAAACCAACATAGTCAAACGAATCCTCTCACTCCGAAGCGGTTCGGAACTCTATCGAGAAAAAACAATCCGGAAACAACAATCAACACACAATAAACACCACAACATATGCATTACATGATGAACAATCAAATATGATGCATGTCCATTTAATTATGCACGACACGATAGGGCATAACAATCAACTCCTACACATTAAATGAAGCTCAATATGCAACGAGTTGTATATTGATGAAACTCCACATTCAAATATTTAGTTCAGTCCCGTTTATTTACTCAACAAGTTTCAATATTGTTAAACATGGCAAGATGTGAAGCATAAATAAACTACACTATCTAGGCATTTTAAATAAGGTCGGAAACAACATATATCATTTCCAAAGCGACCCCATATGTTAATTTCGAAATTGGTCCAGATCTGATGTAGTCACATTTTATAATTATTAAATAGCAAAATAAAGTGTACCATGTGATTCTACACGTTATTCTAGTTGATTTACATATATAGATCATCTAAAATGGAGCTACGGTTTAAAAGATATGAGCAACACAAGATAATATGCCATGAATGCAAAGCATATGCAAATGACATCACAAGCATGTTAAAATCATGGATGCAATAATATATTGTGAAACTACATTATATTTTAAGCAATTTTCATATATGACATGTTCAAAACGGAGCAACGGTTCTAACAACTACAACGAAAATAAGAAATAGATCTAATCTGCCCAAATCAACAACATGGCATTTTATACACACCAAAACATTCGCCTACAGGATTCTAAAATGCACAAATAAGACATGAGGCAGTAGTGAACAATATGCACAACAACCATCTAGCAAATACAAATTGAATAGAAGCATGTATCACTAGGAAAAGAGCTCACAAAATGGCAAGTTGAACACATTTTTAGACTTTGTGAAATTATCAGTTTTAACAGTGCAGTTTTTATCATGATGGAAATATTGGCAGCAAGAAAAAGACATTCCACACTAGCAAGGTCTAGATATGCACACATTCATAGCTAGCATCAACACAACGTGGCATGCTCAAATATCAGATTCTCAGACTTAGAAATATTTGAGCCTAGCAAACAGCAACAACAACATATCATGTTCACATGAAGAAAACTACATCTAAGCATGGCATATATGGCATGGTAAACTTACTAACAACAACTAGGCACTTCCTACTATAATTGCATCCATTATACACATTCAAAAGAGGCATGTCTTGCTTAATATGAGCTACACAAAATGGAACTCTATGAAAATAGAGTGCAATTCTTAACATGATAGCATCTTGGGAGCAAGAAATGAGCATGTTAATGATAATCTACAAGGCAACCAAAGGCATGGGATCAAAGTAGACCAATCCTAGATCAATTCTCACAAAGGAACCATATGCAAAATGCCTACGGGTTAGATGCAATTAGCCACAAAACTTGGAACAAAATAACAAATTTACCGACTATGAAGGGATGCACTTTCGCAACAAAATTAACAACACCTAGATGATTCCTAATATGCATTCAAATGCTTCCATGATGTAGTGCACATTGAGAAGATAATTTTTCATATATTACACATTCTTTTGCGATGAACAAGTTAAAAGTTGTAGCCATCACGAAATTCTAAGATGATGATTTTTAACGGGTAGAAAAGACATAATTTTTTACCCGTTGTACGAAACAGGACGAGATAGTTCGAGATCAGGTCGGGGCGGCGTTTGGATCAGGGGATCCGGGTCGAGGCCGAACGGTGCCATCCCACGGGAGCTTGCAACAGCCATGGCCCGTGGCGGCGACGCGCGGTCGACGCCGGCGAGGCTACGAGGCCCAGAGGTGTTGGATCCAGTTACAGGGCCGTAGATCTAGCCGGAGATGGAACACACGTGACCGATGACGGCGAGGTCGAGGCGCGGCACGGTGGTCCGATTGCGGGGTGGCTGTGGGTAGAGGAGGAGAGATATATTAGGGAGAAGAAGAGAAAGGAAGGAGGAGAGGCGTGAGGCGGCGACAGTGACCTGCGGGGAAGGGGTGTCGTCGTAGGTCTGCTGGCGGTGGAGCTCTGATGAAGCACCGGTGAGGCAGGGGCGAGCGGGCGCCAGGGGAGGCATGACGATGCTCGGGCGGAGGCGGGGAGGCATGCGGGGAGCAGGGCGCGGGGTGGCTCGGGACCGGGACAGCATGGTGTGGGCTGGCCGTGGGCCTGGCAGGCCGCGCATGGCTGGGGCGGCGGTGCAACGGCTGGCTGGCGGCGGAGGTGGGTTTTGGCGGTGACAAGTGGCTGAGCCGGCACGGAAACTAAGGGTGCCGGTGGCTGGAGGTTAGTGATGAGGACATCAACACCATTGTTACACCCACGGCCCCAGTTGCTATACATACTGGACCAGTTACTAGAGCTCGTGCACGTCAATTGAATTACCAGGTACTTTTGTTTCTTGGGAATACTTCTAATGTTCATGAACATATGATGCTGCCTAAGTTAGATACTTTTGTTGTGCTCTTGAATGAAGGACCTAGCATGGACAAGAAGGATATCCGTTGGAGCGGGATGAAGCATGGAGAAGAAGGTGCACGCGCGGGAGAGAACAATGGAGCTTCCGCTGGTGATTTTTGCACTTTAAAGCCACCGTAAGGAGAGCATGAAGGCTTTGGACGAAATATTCAAGACACCACTTTATAAATTTCGTCCATAGGCTATTATAGGTGTTGCGCCACCTTATTTTTGGGCCAGGCCCATGTAATTTCGAAATATCATAATATAGGCTATTTTAGAGTCCGTATGTGTGGGGAAACCTAGTTTAGGGCTGTTTTCGGACCCCTCCTCCAAGGGTCACGAAATTGCCTCTCTATTCCCTCACATATACAGCCCTTAGGGCACCGTTTAGACTTGGGTTTTGTTTAGATTACAAGTTTGCCATAGCTGCAACTTCGTGTTCTTCGTTTGTGTTCTACGACTAGACAAAGGCGTCACAGAACCCCACCTTTATCAATAAAGATTTCCTCTTATATTCGCAATATCTTGATTGCAATCTTGGTTTCTTCCTTATTCTTCATTTGTGTGTAGGAAACAAACCTTCTTGGTTAGGTTGATCATGTTCTGCTGTGATCAATAACCTCTCGGAGTTGGTATAGCGATTGCTAAGGCGCGACGTCCACACATGTTCGTAGTCGGATCGTCAAAGTCTACTCCACCAAAACGATACCCATGATATCATTGAAAGACAGGGACAACTTCGCTCTATCAAGTGGTATCAGATTTCCAGGTTGCTCGGTGAGATTTTACCAATTTTTCGTAGTTAGATCGCATATGTTCTTCATACCTATAGTCCACGAAAAAGCCATAAAAAATTAGGGTTAGATCATCATATGTGCATCAATCTGAGCCTTTGCATAGTCTTTTCAGTAGTTTGCTTTGTTGAAATTGCGGTTATATCGTCGTGTCGACTTGCTGGTCTTAGTGTCTAGTTCTTTAGAGTATCGAGTTCTGTTTACAGGTTATCACGCTGCCACCGCACCATCTTTCATCGCTGCCATATACCACCTCCACGCTACCATCATCGCTGCTGCCATATACCACCACCAGGCCACCATTGTCCTTGCTGCCATATACCACCACCATATATACACCACAATCCTTTCCGCTTTAGGTTAATTTCGAGATCCTTTTGCTTTTGGTTTTGCGTTTCCTTACCAGAGTCTGGCACGCTTTCTAGAGAACTTTTTAGGCCAAAATTTCGAGGGGTGAATTTTTTTCCCTATCGTTTTGTTAGGCTTTTTAGAGAGTTTTGAGACACTCGCCATCATAGTGTTTTTTGTCGCAATTTTTGGTTGTCGTAGCCCCGAATTGCTCCAGAAATAAAAAATGTTAATTTTTTTTCCGTGCCTATCCCGTTTTTGGTGCTTTGGAAGAGTTTTGAGACACTCGCCATTATAGTGATTTTCTGAAAAAAGCACAGAAAAAAGAGCGCAAAAAAAGAGAGAAAAAAATCAAAGTGGCTCTTCCCTTGATTAGTACGTGTCGTCGTGACTTTGTTGGTATTCTAGGCTTGCGTCTCTAGTACGGTCTAGCCTAGGACCAGCACGGTACCGTCGTTGAGCGTCTTTTCAATTTTGCATCTCTGAACTAATTATTGCTGACCCTTCTTGCTACCATATTATAAGCCTTCCGAGCTCCACATACATATACATCGTGTGTTTGACACCACCTGGCAATCGCTCGATCCAAGCTTTGAGAGTTTTGACTACACCGGTTGCGGATCGCCACCTGCTGCTGGGTAAGAATTGGTAAGAAATTGAGATTTGCTTGTCGGATTTGTGACACACCACCACCACCACCACCACTTCCTAGTAGTCTGTAGGTTCATATTCTTCTGTGTTCCTATTGCTGCTAACCATGCCAGGATCACACGACGAGGAGATCGACTAGGAGAACCTGACGAACTGGGAGCTCCATGATAAATTTCAACAAATGATGTCTGACTAGGTACAGGTTTTCGTGACCACCTTTGGAGAGGCCATGGACAAGCTCGAAGGTATGGATACGAAATTTGTAACCAAGATGAACGCCAAGTTCGATGAGGTGCTTTTCCATTTACCACCACCACCTGCAGCTTATGTCCCTCTTCAACCACAGCAACGGCCACGAGCGCAACGCGTGCCTATCGGCCAAGTGCAGAATTTTGGTGGTGTTGCTCCTACTGCTGCTGCTGCTCCTCCTGCTGCTACTACCGAGGTTTCTGTGGCTGAGCATAATGAGGAGTGTGATGATAATTATGATGGTGATTACGATGATGAGGGAGAGGTTGCTCCAGTTCAGCACCAGGAACAACAACCACCATGACAAGCCGTCGGTCGTCCACATGGGTACAATCGCAACGGTAGGGATGCACCACACCCTTAGGTACGGGATCATGACCATCTCCCTAAACTTAAATTGAATATTCCTACTTTTGATGGTCGATATGTTCCTGATATATATCTTACATGGGAGTTAGAAACTGAGCAACGATTTACATGCTTACAATTTCCTGAAGATAGACGTGTTGTTGCTGCTGTTTGTTCATTCACAAGTTTTGCTTGTGTTTGGTGGTCTGAATATTGTAGAATACACCATGCTAATATTCCAACTACTTGGCCTGCTTTGAAAATTGCTATGCTTACTCGTTGGGTTCCACCATATTATCAACGTGAATTACTTCAAAACTTGCAGCGTTTAAGACAAGGAAAAAAGTCTGTAGAGGAATATTATCAGGAATTACAAACTGGCATGATTAGATGTGTTATTGTTGAGGACAATGAAGCTATGCTTGCATGTTTTATGGGTGGATTAAATAGAGATATTAACACTATTCTAGAATATAGGGATTATAACACTATCACTCGTTTATTCCATCTTGCTTGCAAAGCTGAACGTGAAGTGCACGATCGACAAGGATTGGCGGGAACTAATTTTTCTGCAGGCCGCACTTCCTCATGGATGCCACGAATCACATATACTTCCACACGTCCTCCTGCATCAGCACCGCCTCCTTCAGCCGTCAATTCCAGCAGAGATACCAGGAATCAGGCCCCTGCACCACCCTTCGCCAAGAGCACACCTTCCGGGCCCGAACAGAGCTCGTCTTCATCCATGGCATCCCCAAGTCAAACACATGAGGTTATTTGTCATCATTGCAAGGGTGGAGGTCATTATTCAAGAGAGTGCCCATCCAAGCGCGTGATGATTATTACTGAGCATGGTGGATATGACTCTGCCAGTGATTATGACGAGGAGACCCGGGCTCTTATTCCAAGTGAAGAACGGGGTGTTGATGATACTAAACAAGAGGCACACTACATGGCTGCTGACTACGCTAACAGGTATGAAAGCTTAGTTGCTCAACGTGTTTTAAGTGTGCAGGTAACACAAGCTGAGCAAAATCAGAGGCACAACTTATTCCATACTAAGGGAGTGGTAAAGGAACGTTTTGTTCGCATAATCATCGATGGAGGGAGTTGCAACAACTTAGCTAGCATGGAGATGGTGGAGAAGCTGTCTCTCACCACCAGACCACATCCTCATCCTAATTATATCGAGTGGTTCAACAACAGTGGCAAGGTTAAGGTAACACGTACTGTTCGTGTGCATTTTAGCATTGCTACATATTCTGTTTTTGTTGATTGTGATGTGGTACCCATGAAAGCATGCTCCGTTTTACTTGGTAGACCATGGCAATTTGATAAAAAATCTGTACACCATGGTAGAACAAATCAGTATACCCTTGTTCATAAGGATCAAAATATAATTTTGCTTCCTATGTCTCCTGAACATATTATGAAAGATGACATTGCTAGAGCTAGTAAAGCATAACAAGACCTACATAAGAGTGAAAATCAGATTGTAGCAAAGAAATTTGAGCAACACAATAAGCGTACTAAATCATCATCTGGTGTTGCCTCTGACATAAAACTGAAGAGTGGTTGTTTACTTGCCACTAAATCTGATATTACTGATTTGTATATTACTACATCTGTTTGCTATGCTTTCGTATGCAAAGAGGTATTATTTTCATTCGAGGACATGCCACCCTCTTTGCCTCCTGCTGTCATTAACATTTTGCAAGAGTTCGCTAGCGTCTTTCCACAAGACGTGCCATCGGGATTTCCACCTATTAGAGGGATTGAGCATCAGATTGACTTAATTCCCGGTGCATCCCTACCCAACCGTGCACCATACCGTACCAATCCATAGGAGACGAAGGAGATTATGCGTCAAGTACAAGAGCTGCTCGACAAAGGTTATATACGTGAATCTCTTAGTCCTTGTGCTGTTCCTATTATTCTAGTGCCGAAAAAGGATGGTACATCACGTATGTGTGTTGATTGTAGAGGCATTAATAATATTACTATTCGTTATCATCATCCTATTCCTAGGCTAGATGCTATGCTTGATGAATTAAGTGGCTCTATAATTTTCTCCAAAGTTGATTTGCATAGTGGATACCATCAAATTCACATGAAATTGGGAGATGAATGGAAAATGACATTTAAAACTAAGTTTGGCTTATATGAGTGGTTAGTTATGCCTTTTGGATTGACTAATGCACCTAGCACTTTCATGACATTAATGAATGAGGTTTTACGTGCTTTCATTGGACGATTTGTGGTAGTCTACTTTGATGATATACTGATTTATAGTAGATCTTTGGAGGAACACTTGGATCATTTGCGTGCTGTTTTTACTGCTCTACGTGATGCATGTCTGTTTGATAACCTTAGGAAGTGCACCTTTTGCACAGACCGAGTATCTTTTCTTTGCTATGTTGTTACTCCATAGGGAATTGAAGTTGATAATGACAAGATTGAAGCTATTGAGAGTTGGCAGCAGCCCAAAACGGTCACACAGGTGAGGAGTTTCCTTGGACTCGCCGGGTTTTATAGGCGTTTTGTGAGAGATTTCAGCACCATTGCTGCACCTTTCAATGAGCTTACAAAGAAAGATGTTCCTTATTCTTGGGGTACCGCACAGGAAGAAGCTTTCATGGTTTTGAGAGATAAGTTAACACCAGCTCCTTTACTCCAACTTCCTGATTTTAATAAGACTTTCGAGCTTGAATGTGATGCTAGTGGAATTGGATTAGGAGGTGTGTTATTACAAGATGGTAAACCTGTTGCATACTTTTTTGAAAAATTAAGTGGGCCTAGTTTGAATTATTCTACTTATGATAAGGAATTAAATGCTCTTGTTCGGACTTTGGAAACATGGCAACATTATTTATGGCCCAAAGAATTTGTCATATATTCTGATCGTGAATCTTTGAAACATATTAAAAGTCAAGAAAAACTGAACCGTAGACATGCTAAATGGGTTGAATTCATTGTGACTTTCCCGTACGTCATTAAACACAAGAAGGGTAAAGAAAATGTTATTACTGATGCTTTGTGTCGCGCCCAAGATGCGACCATATCCTCAATTTGGCACGAGGGCCTCGTCAGGGATAGAAGCACATCTCGTCGTGTCGCAAGAATAGATATCATTACAAGTACATGTACTGAAAAGAAGAGATTTATATATAGAATTGGCTTACACTCGCCACAAGCTACATCAGAGTCACATCAGTACAATACATCATCATCATGAATAAGAGTAGGGTCCGACTATGGACGGAAACAAATGAGAAAAGAAGAACGACGTCCATCCTTGCTGTCCCAGGCTGCCGGCCTGGAACCCATCCTAGATCGATGAAGAAGAAGAAGAAGAAGCAACTCCAAATGAACAATTAACGCGCTCGCGTCAAGTGACCTTTACCTGTACCTGCAACTGGTGTTGTAGTAATCTATGAGGCACATGCGACTCAGCAATCTCATTTCCAAAGGTATGAAGACTAGCAAAGCTGGATGGGTGAGGTAAGGTTAAGTGGTGAGGTTGCAGCATCGGCTAAGCATATATTTGGTGGCTAAACTTACGAGTACAGGAAATAAGAGGGGGGAAGATCAACGCATATCGGACGTGAACTACTGATGATCAAAAGAATGATCCTGAACAACTACCTACGTCAGACATACCCCACTGTGTCCTCGATCGGAGAAGGAACTGACGAAAGAGACAGTCACGGTTACGCACATAGTTGGCATGATTTTAATTAAGTTAACTTCAAGGTATCTAGAACCAGTGTTAATCAAAGTTTCCACGTTGGCACATAACCGCAAGCACGACTTTCGAAAGATTTAACCCTGCAGGGGTGCTCCAACTAGTCCATCAAAAATTAACACAAGCCGCATAGAAATCCTCAATCACGAAGCTCGCGATCTCGTCGGATTCCCTAGTGGAAAACCTCAACTCTGAGATTACTCAAAGCATCACCGGAATCCCGATGCACAAGATATCTCGTCAAAGGTAAAACTAATCCAGCAAGGCCGCCCGTCGTGTCGACGATTCCGATAGGAGCCGCGTATCTCGTTCTCAGGACACGACGGATGAGCGATGGTTACCACGCCAAACGCCGAATTGCCTCGGGTAGCGTTAATAAGCTACTTTGTTTTGGACCAACAGTCATGAGGAGCACTGGCCCGGGGGTTGATTAAATTTCCTCAGGTTAATTACTCCCTATGCAGTTCATTAGTTATTAGGCAAATGTAGTACCAAAGTTGGGCCTTGCCAGACCAGCTTTAATCTAAAATGAATTATCAAGGGGGTCCCCCTAACAACCCCGATCGTGTTAGGAGCGCTCAATTATTGAACATAACACCGGTAGCCGAAACTAAGTAGGCAAAGGTGGAACAAAACACCAGGCTAGAAAGGCCGAGCCTTCCACCTTTTACCAAGTATATAGGTGCATGAAATAAATAGCATTTAATATGGTGATATGACAAGGAACCCATGTTTTCACATGGAAGCAACTACACCTGCAACTAGCAACGCTAACAACATGGATAAGCAAGCAGTAACATAGCCAATCAGTGGTTTGCTAGGTCGAACAGGTTGAAGGTTTTCATGGGATTGTTGAGAGGCTGATATTTAACATGTGGTAGGCAACGAGACATAATCGATAGAAACGGTAATGCTAGCATGGCAATGATAGTAATGGTATGTGGGGAAATGGTCATCTTGCCTGAGATCCCGCTTGGAAGAAGAACAACTCCGTGAAGTTGGCGAACCAACGTAGTCGAACGGGTCCTCACATTCCGACACGCTTGCGGAATGCTATCGAGACGGAGCAAACCGGAGACAACATCAACACATATATTCACCACACGATGCACAACATGATGCACCACCTACTATGATGCATGATCAGTTCACTGATGCAAGGCATGGCATGGCAATTCACCTCACGCAAACACTACACATTAAGTGAAGCTCGATATGCAACGAGTTGCAAATCGACGAAACTCCACATTTAATTATTTTGTTCACTCCTGGTTATTTACACGGCAATATTAAATGTTGTTAACATGGCAAGGGGTGAAGCGGGTGATTCTACAAGTAATCCTAGTCGGTTAACACACGGAACATAGAACGGAGCTACGTTACAAGAGACATGCAACACAAGATATATGCCACGAATGCGTCATGCATGCAAGTTCATAACATCATGGCAAGAAGAGAAAGAAACATGTGTCGCCACAGCGAGTGAGAGGGAACCATGTTGGCAAAACGGAAATGATGCCACGACAACGTTCCTATCCCGATAACTCGACGAGATTTTGGTGTCAACGAATAGGGAGCGCGTGCGGGAACGCTAAATAAAGATGGGAAGACAACATGCAACGGGCAAACATATGGCGCAAACATACGGTACATCTCATACAACATTTGCATTCGTTACACGACAGGTCCCATCGGTATACCTTCGAAGCGTGCATATCGGAGCGGATCAGATCGATGAAGGAGAACAACGATCGTCGTGGTCGTCGTGGAAATAGAGGAAGTCGTGGTACTCGGTCTCGTCGACGGTAGTCGGACTCTTGGCGTCGGTGCACAGGTCTTCGGCGTTGGTAGTCGAACACACTCCGCAGGTGTCCGGGGGTCATCGAGGACGACGTGGTACTCGGTGAACTTGTCGATGTCACGGCGGCGGGGATGGTCTAAGCGGCGACGGCAGGCGACACAACAGCAACATGCCACAATCTAACAAAAGCAACTAACCTAGCAGCAAGCTTCCTAGCAGCAACTAGCACTAGCATGCATCGGCAATCAACTAGCTAGCAGCAAGCAACTATCATCATTAGCAAGCAACTATGGCAAGCAACGACAACGAACTAGCAGCCATAGTATCGGCACAAGCATGCAAAGCTATCGCACCTAGCATCGGCTAGCAGTAACATCAACTAAGCAACCTAGCAGCAAACTACAAGCAGCAGCAGCATAACGCAGCAGCAAGCAGAAAACGGCAACAGCTAGCGCAACATCATAAGCAAGCAGCAGCTCAGCAGCATAGCAGGAAGCAACAGCGGCAAGGCAAGCGGCGCAAAACATCAAGTGCATGCAGCAAAACGGCAGCCTAGCAAGCAACAGCATCTACAACATCCTAACAGCATCTACAGGCAGCAGGAGCAGTTACAATACATGCACGCAGCGGCACATGACAACAACAACATGGCAGCTCAGCAGGCGGGAGGAGGACGCCGGGCCTGAAGGTCTACCTTGGCGCGCACGAGGCCTGGAGAGAACAGCCACAGCGGGCAGCGCGACGACCACGGCGCAGGCGGGGCGCAACGGCCGGAGCCGCTCGAGGGGAATGGCGGCGAGGCCATGGGGAGGACCTCGAGGCCTCGTCGGGAATGCGACCGCAGGCGATAGGGGGCCTGATCCAGGGCGGCGGACGGCAGAAGGATGAGGCTGGCGGCAGCGTGCGGCCATGGCGAGGCAAGGCGAGGCCGAGGGCGAGGGACGGCGCAGTGAGGCGGCGCGACGGCTTGTTCGGCATGGGGGCTGCGGCTCCTTGCAGCGGCAAACGGCGGGCATCGTGGGGTGCAGCGAGCACGGCGGCCTAGGGGGGTTGGTGGCACGGGCGGACACCGGAGGCGCGGCAAGCCAGCGCGGGCAGGGGGCTCGGGGTAGGAGAGGGCAGGGAGGCAAGGTCGGAGGGGATCGGGACAGAGGGACGAACGAGAGGAGGGGATCGGGCGAGGGGGAAGGAGAACGACGACGCACGGGGGGAGGACGAGGGACGAGGGGGCTGAGCCTCCTCTCGCTAGGGCTGGCAGGGGCCTGTTGTCCTAGGGCCTTGGCAGGCTTGGCCCTAGCTGGGAACTCTCTCTCTCCCTTTGCACTTGTCTTTTTAAAACAGAAGACTCACGCAAAGAAATGAAAAGAAAAGAACTAAACAAAATAAAAAAAATACTTTTGGCTCTTTAAAAACATACCCCATCTATAAGAAATAGATTGGGCGTTTTTTAAAAGAATAAAAAATGAAACCTTTTTTAAAGAATAAAAATAAAACCTCTTTTAAAAATAAAATTATTCTCTAGTTTTGAAAATAAACAAAAGGAAAAAATAAAGGAAACCCAAGGGGTTGCCCCACATTTAACAAAGGATTTTAAAAGAATACGAACTTTTAAAAGGGGGTTGAAACTGAAATATTTTACGCAACCACAAAATAGAATAGAGAGGAGAGATGGGTTTTACGTCCTCGGTGCAACAGGGTTTTGAAGTGGCTCTGTTGCACCCACTCTCATCGCTCCAACAAAACAACGCCACTCACAAGCATTAACACCCAACAACATGGAGCAACAAGCAACACCGACAAAACATAGTTGACATGATGCCATGCATGATGCCATGATGCAAACTAAATGATGATGCAACCAACAAAATATTCACACGACAGAAACGGAAATAAAGGGGAATCTTCTCGGGCGTCGGTCTCGGGCTGTCACAACTCTCCTACACTACAAGAAGATCTCGCCCCGAGATCCAACAATGAAAGGGGGAGAGGATGAGAAAGCAAGAGGTAAAACTTAGTTGCTTCTTGACAAACGAGTGAAACCAATGATCCTTGAAG
The DNA here is from genome assembly GCF_904849725.1 of Hordeum vulgare subsp. vulgare. NCBI lineage: Eukaryota > Viridiplantae > Streptophyta > Magnoliopsida > Poales > Poaceae > Hordeum > Hordeum vulgare. The sequence continues at coordinate 154,454,916 of NC_058522.1, read as the reverse complement.
GTAGCAAAGCGATGAGGAATGATATGAGAAACAAGAAGAATTCACGAAATATTTCGGCAACACTTCGGTAGGAAAATGGGACAAAAAGTTCGATTAGAAGAGAGAATTAGACAATATTCATAACAAACAACTAAATAGAACAAGGGAACACCACAATCTTGACAGAACAAGATGATAGACCCAAAAGAGCAAAATCACAATGCCTCTGGAACAATAGAATATGAAATATCTCAAGCGGAAGAAGAGAATGAAGAAAAGAATGACAACTGTCATCACCATAGAATTGAAGAGCCTCCGGACAGAGAATTGACGTAGTAGTTGGAAAACCAACAACGAAAATAACAAGATAGTAGTGGGCTTATGAAAATCATCTCAACAAATATGAGGTGACAACCAACCACTAAAAGAAACAAGGATAGTTGAAAGCAAAGATATCAAAACTTCTTACACCAGGAGGGTGCATTGAGAACTAGGATTAATGACAAGCACCATGATAACAACAATCCATAGGAAAAGCTTTAGGTGAAATCCAGACCAAGATAGCTCAATGAAGAAATCATGGGTTGGCATATCTCATGATCAAAGAACCGGTGGATTTAATTATCTCATTCTTGAAAGGAAAACTCTTCGAGGCTCCTACACTAACAAGAATGCTATAATACCACCTCAAAGGATAAAGGAAGAACAACACATTAGAAATGCAAGAGAAAGAATACTTGAGGTACTCCAACAAGAATCTTGAAGAACACTTGAGAATCAATCACATCCTTGAAGAACCGCCAAGGCGAGTCTCCGTATCAAAAGGATGAAGCAAGATATGAAGGATGAATGGATAAGATGGAACCCTTGCAAAGTCTTCGATGAAGCTACTCAAGGAGGTACTTGAGAAAACTTGGCACTCCAGAAAAGAGAAGATAAGAACACTTGAGAAAAGAATTGATATCGCGAGCCACTCCAGAAGAAGAATTGAAACCATCTCATGAACCAAGAATAAGAATTATGTTATGCTTATCCTTCATCAAATTGAATTGATGACAAGCAATGGATTTAGCATACCCCTTATTCTTCTAGAAAGGATTGTGGAGAGATATATGAGCACAAACTAGAAGAAATGTTGCAAGAAACACCGATGAGAATTGACATAAATGAGGCAACCAAGAATGAATGGAGATACATGAGAATGAAGAGATCATAAGCCACCTGAGAAAAAACTTGAACAAGGTACCGGATAATCGAGAGACGAACGAAGAGATAACAATTGAGAAGAATTGAGGATGAAAGCTGAAAGCTGAGAACGAAGAAGTCTTCTAAAATGATGGCCTTCGAAGGATCGAGAATGAAAACTCAGAAATGCACCGGATAGCAAGAAAGGAATTACTCATGACTGACAACAATTACGATGATGGCACAACGCTGAAATGACGAATCTCCAAGAGAATGAACCAAGATATGAGAGAGACACTCCTTCGAATCTTCAATGGAGAAAATGACGAGAAGAATAACACCAAGAATAAATGAGACACTCCGGAATAATGAGGAATGAAAGGTTGAGCCAAAGATGAGAATTAATACAAATTGATCTTGAAGAAGGAATATGACTGATGAAAATCATACTTACGTCATAGTTGAAAAGAATTAATGATCTCCGGGAAAAGATTAAAAGCGCCAGGAAAGATTCTGGGAAAGAACCTGTGGGTTATGGGCCCACTAAAAGAAACACCGTTGAAAAGATTGCTTGGAAGAGAGATATTGCACCGGTATAAAGAAACTAGATGAGGTTGCACCTCGAAATATTTAAAGATCTAAAAAAAAGAAACTCTGCGACATCTTCAACACACCGGATAGAACAAAGATGAACGAATAACAGGATAGGCTGATAAGAATCTCCAACATGGGAAAGAATTACAAGGAAGAATAGGATATGATGAACACAGATAGCTGAATTAAATTCATCGGAAAAGATAACCAGGTTGAAGGAATGATGAACTAGAACTTCTGAGAATATTCACAATGAATCACCGAGTAAGAGAGAAAAGAACAGGCAGCGGAAGAACAATGAAAAGATAAACCTTGGCTGAAAATTGAATCACTGAAGAAAAGGGTGGGAGGGCAGGGAAAACAAAAACAACTTGGGACAGATGAGTTGAACTCCGGAATAGAAGAGAGAATGATCTGCAAATATTGGAGAGGATTGAATTCACTGAAGAGAAGCACACCGGTTGGAAAAGAATTGATATGACAACTCCGGTTGGCATGAATTGATATGGCAATCTGATTTGAGCAAAAGGATTAGTACTCTCATAAAAATATGAGAACACCACTTAGGAAAGATCTAAAATCACCACTTGACATTGAAGCAACTCGAATTACCATATTCCAACAAAACAAAAGGTGCGGCTTATGGAACAAGCCATAACAAACTCATGAGAGAGACTTCCATTTGATATTTTCGTGGACCGGATCGCACGGGCTCGAACCTTACAGTAGCCATCAAGTGCAAGGCAGTGCACCCGACATACGAAGCATCCCCGAGTCATAGAAAGCTACAAGGACTCTTTAAGACACAATGTGAACCGCTGTAAGTCGACCGTCAACAAACCAATCCACTAGATGTCGAACCCCAACCTAACATCATGCATTTGTTGGAAGATTGTCCTATAAGTAACTACTTGAATTCCCACCTAAGAATTCCCGAAATATCTGGTCATGCAATCTGGTACACGGATACAAGGAGTAATAATCACACAACTCCATGCTAACCCGTCACCTGTATCACATCCGTCAACACACAACCAGAATCTCGGACCTTCATCTACAACAGACCCTCGTGATCACAACGATACAAAGTATGGCAGTACTCCCGAACAATCTGCACCAGTACTGGGGACATCGGGGTTATCTCGCCACTACTAGTATTGAAGCAATTACGAACATCCTTCGTTCCGAGATATTAAGAAACCTGAATGATAACGATGTGCTCGAAAATCCCCTGGAGCTCAACTCCCCGGAAGAAAATCAAGTCAGACAGGAGGCACCAAGACAGAACTCCGTCACATCGGCATCATATAGATCCCAAGAATATCCGCGTGATCCTAATTTTTTTTTTGAGTGAGAAGAGGAGTAGAATTAAAATATTACCTCAAGATTCCTCACCAGAGCATAGAAGAGGAAAAAAAAAGAATCCTACTCTCCAATATATAACTAGACTCAAAGCAGTTTTTCACTAGACTCGACTCGGTCAAGTTCGATCAATCAAGGGGGCTCCTAGGTCGGTACCGTTCTGATACCAACTTGTCACGCCCAAGATGCGACCCTATCCTCAATTTGGCATGAGGGCCTCGTCAGGGATAGAGGCACATCTTGTCGTGTCACAAGAATGGATATCGTTACAAGTACATGTACTGAAAAGAAGAGATTTATATATAGAATTAGCTTACACTCGCCACAAGCTACATCAGAGTCACATCAGTACAATACATCATCATCATGAATAAGAGCAGGGTAAGACTACGGACAAAAACAAATGAGAAACGAAGAACCATGTCCATCCTTGCTATCCCAGGCTGCCGGCCTGGAACCCATCCTATATCGATGAAGAAGAAGAAGAAGAAGCAACTCCAAATGAACAATCAACACACTCGCGTCAAGTGACCTTTACCTGTACCTGCAACTAGTGTTGTAGTAATATGTGAGCCACAGGGGACTCAGCAATCTCATTTCCAAAGGTATCAAGACTAGCAAAGCTGAATGGGTGAGGTAAGGTTAAGTGGTGAGGTTGCAGCAGCGGCTAAGCATATATTTGGTGGCTAAACTTATGAGTACATGAAATAAGAGGGGGAAGATCTACGCATATTGGATGAGAACTACTGATGATCAAAAGAATGATCCTGAACACCTACCTACGTCAGACATAACCCCACCGTGTCCTCGATCGGAGAAGGAACTCGCGAAAGAGACAGTCACGGTTACGCACACAGTTGGCATGTTTTTAATTAAGTTAACTTCAAGTTATGAAGAGCCAGTGTTAAACAAAGCTTCCATGTTGCCACATAACCGCGAGCACGACTTTCCGAAAGATTTAACCTTGCAGGGGTGCTCCAACTAGTCCATCACAAGTTACCACAACCCGCATAGAAATCTTTAATCACGAAGCTCGCGATCTTGTCGGATTCCCTAGTGGAAAACCTCAACTCTGAGATTACCCAAAGCATCATCTGAATCCCGATGCACAAGATATCTCGTCAAAGGTAAAACTAATCCAGCAAGGCCGCCCGTCGTGTTGACGATCGAGATAGGAGCCGCATATCTCGTTCTCACGACACGATGGGTGAGCGATGGTTACCATGCCAAATGCCGAGTTGCCCCGGGTAGCGTTAATAAGCTGCTCTGTTTTGGACCAACACTCATGAGGAGCACTGGCCCGGGGGTTGATTAAATTTCCTCGGGTTAATTACTCCCTATGCAGTTCATTAGTTATTAGGCAAATGTAGTACCAAAGTTGGGTCTTTCTAGACCAGCTTTAATCTAAAACGAATTATCAAGGGGGTCCCCATAACAACCCCGATCGTGTTAGGAGCGCTCAATTATGGAACATAACAACGGTAGCCGAAACTATGGGGGAAAAGCTGGAACAAAACACTAGGCTTGAAAGGCCGAGCCTTCCACCTTTTACCAAGTATGTAGGTGCATTAAATAAATAGCATTTAATATGGTGATATGACAAGGAACCCATGTTTTCACATGGAAGCAACTACACCTGCAACTAGCAACGCTAACAACATGGATAAGCAAGCAGTAACATAGCCAATCAGTGGTTTGCTAGGTCGAACAGGTTGAAGGTTTTCATGGCATTGTTGAGAGGCTGATATTTAGTGGCAATGATAGTAATGGTATTTGAGGAAATGGTCATCTTGCCTGAGATCCCGCTTGGAAGAAGAACAACTCCGTGAAGTCGGCGAACCAACGTAGTCGAACGGGTCCTCACATTCCGACACGCTTGCGGAACTCTATCGAGACGGAGCAAACCGGAGACAACATCAACAAAGGTATTCACCACACGATGCACAACATGATGCCCCACCTACTATGATGCATGATCAGTTCACTGATGCAAGGCATGGCATGGAAATTCACCTCACGCAAACACTACACATTAAGTGAAGCTCGATATGCAACGAGTTGCAAATCGATGAAACTCCACATTTAATTATTTAGTTCACTCCTGGTTATTTACACGACAATATTAAATGTTGTTAAAATGCAAGGGGTGAAGCAGGTGATTCTACAAGTCATCCTAGTCGGTTAACAGGCGGAGCATAGAACGGAGCTACGTTACAAGAGACATGCAACACAAGATATATGCCATGAATGCGTCATGCATGCAAGTTCATAACATCACGGCAAGAAGAGAAAGGAACATGTGTCGCCACGGCGAGCGAGAGGGAACCATGGCGGCAAAATGGAAACGATGCCACGGCAACGTTCCTATCCCGATAGATCGACGAGATATCGGTGCCAACAAATAGGGAGCGCGTGCGGGAACGCTAAATAAGGATGGGGTGATCCCGTTTATCGGGTTCCCATGTGTCGAGGGCACGACGAAAAGGAAGACAACGTGCAACGGGAAAACATATAGCGCAAACATATGGTACATCTCATACAACATTTGCATTCGGTACACGACACGTCCCATCAGTATACCTTCGAAGCGTGCATATCGGAGCGGATCGGATCGGTGAAGGAGAACAACGATCGTCGTGGTTGTCGTGGAAGTATAGGAAGTCGCGGTACTCGATCTCGTCGACTGTAGTCGGACTCTTGGCTCGGTGCACGGGTCTTCGGCGTCGGTAGTCGAACACGCTCCGTAGGTGTCCGGGGGTCGTCGAGGACGACGTGCTACTCGGCGAACTTGTCGATTCCACGACGGTGGGGATGGTCTAAGCGGCGATGGCAGGCGACACAACAGCAACATGCCGCAATCTAAAAACAACAACTAACCTAGCAGCAAGCTTCCTAGCAGCAACTAGCACTAGCATGCATCAGCAATCAACTAGCTAGCAGCAAGTACCTATCAGCATTAGCAAGCAACTACAGCAAGCAACGGCAACGAACTAGTAGCAATAGCATCGGCGCAAGCATGCAAAGCTATCACACCTAGCATCGGCTAGCACTAACATAAACTAAGCAACCTAGCAGCAAACTACAAGAAACAACAAGCAGAAACGGCAACAACTAGCGCAACATCACAGGCAAGTAGCAACTCAACAGCATAGCAGGCAACAGCAACGGCAAGGCAAGCGACGCAAGCAGGCAAGCAGAAAACATGAAGCGCATCCAGCAAAACGGCAGCCTAGCAAGCAGCAGCATCTACAGCATCCTAGCAGCAGCTACAGGCAGGAAGAGTAGCTACAACACATGCACGCAGTGACACATGACAACAGCAACATGACAGCTCAACAGGCAGGAGGAGGAGGCCGGGCCTGAAGGTCTACCTTGACACGCACGGGGCCTGGAGAGAACGGCCACGGCGGGTAGCGCGTCGACCACGACGCAGGCGGGGCGCAGTGACAGGAGCCGCTCGAGTGGAATGGCGGCGAGGCCATGGGGAGGACCTTGGGGCCTCGTCGGGAACGCGGCCGCAGGCGGCAGGGGGCCTGATCCAGGGCAGCGGACGTCGGAAGGATGAGGCCGGCGGTGGCGCGCGGCCATGGCGAGGCAAGGTGAGGCCGAGGGCGAGGGACAGCGCAGCGAGGCGGCGCGGCGGCTTGCTCGGCATGGGGGCTGCAACTCCTTGCAGCGGCAAACGGCGGGCATCGCGGGGCGCAGCGAGCACGGCGGCCTAGGGGGGTTGGCGGCATGGGCTGACACCGGCGGCGCGGCAAACCGGCGCGGGCAAGGGGCTCGGGGTAGGAGAGGGCAGGGAGGCGAGGTCGAGGGGGAAGGAGAACGACGACGCACGGGGGGAGGACGAGGGACGAGGGGGCTGAGCCTCCTCTCGCTAGGGCTGGCAGGGGCCTGTTGGCCTTGGGTCTTGGCAGGCTTGGCCCAAGCTGGGAACTCTCTCTCTCCCTTTGCACTTTTCTTTTTAAAACAGAAGACTCACGCAAAGAAATGAAAAGAAAAGAATTAAACAAAATTAAAAAATACTTTTGGCTCTTTAAAAACATACCCCATCTATAAGAAATAGATTGGGCCTTTTTAAAAAGAATAAAAAATGAAACCTTTTTTTAAAGAATAAAAATAAAGCCTCTTTTAAAAATGAAATGAGACTCTAGTTTTGAAAATAAACAAAAGGAAAAAAATAAAGGAAACCTAAGGGGTTGCCCCACATTTAACAAAGGATTTTAAAAGAAGACGAACTTTTAAAAGGGGGTTGAAACTGAAATCTTTTATGCAACCACAAAATAGAATGGAGAGGAGAGAAGAGTTTTACGTCCTCGGTGCAACAGGGTTTTGAAGTTGCTCTGTTGCACCCACTCTCATCACTCCAACAAAACAACGCCACTCACAAGCATTAACACCCAACAACACGGAGCAACAAGCAACACCAACAAAACACAGTTGACATGATGCCATGATGCAAACTAAATGATGATGCAACCAACAAAATATTCACACGACGGAAACGGAAATAAAGGGGAATCTTCTGGGCCGTCGGTCTCGGGCTGTCACACTTTATCTCGTCGTTATACTATGATTTCACAACTTGACTTTAAAATATTTGGTTTGGAGACCACCAAAGATCAATATGTGCATGATGCTGATTTCAAAGATATGTAGGAGAATTGTAAAGAAGGGAGAACATGGAACGAGTTCATCATTAATAATGGATTTGTGTTTCGTGCTAACAAGCTATGCATTCCAGCTAGCTCCGTTCGTCCTTTGTTGTTACATGAGGCGCATGGAGGATTGATGGGACACTTTGGAGTAAAGAAGATGGAGGACGTAATTGCTACACATTTCTTTTGGCCAAGGATGCGACGAGATGTTGAGCATTTTGTTGCTCGCTGCACGACATGTCAAAAAGCTAAGTCACGACTCAATCCTCATGGTTTATATATGCCTTTGCCTGTACCTAGTGTTCCTTGGGAGGATATATCTATGGACTTTGTTTTTGGTTTACCTCGAACAAAGAAGGGGAGGGATAGCATATTTGTTGTCGTGGACAAATTTTCAAAAATGGCACACTTTATACCACGTCATAAAAGTGATGATGCCGCTAATGTGGCTGATTTGTTCTTTCGTGAAATTATTCGCTTGCATGGTGTGCTAAATACGATTGTTTCAGATCGTGATGCTAAATTTCTTATCGACTTTTGGCGATGTTTATGGGCTAAGTTGGGGACAAAATTGCTTTTTAGTACTACATGTCACCCCAAACTGATGGACAAACTGAAGTAGGCAATAGATCTTTGTCTACTATGCTTAGGGCTGTTTTGAAGAACAATCTAAAAATGTGGGAAGAATGCTTGCCTCATATTGAATTTGCTTACAATCGTTCGCTGCATTCTACTACAAAGATGTGTCCTTTTGAAGTTGTGTATGGTTTCCTACATCGTGCACCTATTGATTTGTTTCCTCTTCCATCTTCGGAGAAGGTTAATTTTGATGCTAAAGAACGTGCTGATTTGATATTAAAGATGCATGAGTTAACTAAGGAAAAGAATGAGCGCATGAATGCTAAATATAAACTTGCTCGAGATAAGGGTAGAAAACCTGTTGTCTTTGCACCTGGAGATCTTGTTTGGTTGCATTTGCGTAATATAGGTTTCCTGATTTGCACAAGTCAAAGATAATGCCGCGTGCTGATGGTCCTTTCAAAGTTTTAGAGAAAATAAATGATAATTTATATGGACTTGAGCTGCCTGCAGATTTTGGGGTTAGTCCCACTTTTAACATTGCAGATTTGAAGCCATATTTGGGTGAAGAAGATGATCTTTCGTCGAGGACGACTACAGTTCAAGAAGGGGAGGATGATGAGGACATCAACACCATTGTTACACCCACAGCCCCAACTGCTAAACATACTGGACTAGTTACTAGAGCTCGTGCACGCCTATTAAATTACCAGGTACTTTTGTTTCTTCAGAATACTTCTAATGTTCACGAACATATGATGCTGCCTAAGTTAGATACTTTTGTTGTGCTCATGAATGAAGGACCTAGCATGGAAAATAAGGATATCCGTTGGAGAGGGATCAAGAATGGAGAAGAAGGTGCACGCGCGGGAGAGAACAATGGAGCTTCCACTGGTGATTTTCGCACTTTAAAGCCACCATAAGGAGAGCATGAAGGCTTTGGATGAAATATTCAAGACACCACTTTATAAATTTCGTCCATAGGCTATTGTAGATGTTGCGCCACCTTATTTTTGGGCCAGGCCCATGTAATTTTGAAATACCATAATATAGGCTATTTTTAGAGTCCGTATGTGTGGGGAAACCGAGTTTAGAGCTGTTTTCGGACCCCTCCTCCAAGGGTCACGAAATTGCCTCTCTATTCCCTCATATATACAGCCCTTAGGACACCATTTAGACTTGGGTTTTTTTTACATTACAAGTTCGCCATAGCTGCAACTTCGCATTCTTCGTTTGTGTTCTACGACCAGACAAAGGCGTCACAGACCCCACCTTCATCAATAAATCTTTCCTCTTATATTCGCAATATCTTGATTGCAATCTTGGTTTCTTGCTTGTTATTCGTTTGCGTGTAGGAAATAGACCTTCATGGTCAGGTTGATCGTGCTCCGGTGTGGTCAATAACCTCTCGGAGTTGGTTTAGCGACGTCCACACACGTTCGTAGTTGGATCGTCAAACTACTCCACCAAAACGATACCTACGATCTCATCGAAAGACAGGGACAACTTCACCTCTATCAGTTAGGGAAGGCTAGACTCTAGGGTTTTAACCCAATTTGGAAGGGGTGATTGTCTATTTATAGGTAGGGGGATATGGAGGGGGGGGGGGTATTCCGTTTTCGAGGCCTCCGATCGTGATCGGACGACTCTGATCACATGGAGTGTTAGTTGGGCTGTAGTGGGCAGTGTAGAGTTGGTTGGACTGAGATGAGAGGGAGGTTTGCGGCCCAACACCTGGTTTTATAACACCAAAACATCCGACGTTTGACCGGCTATAGTGCCACTATAGGTTTATGCGTTCGGGTATCGAACGACATCTGAATGCGACGAAATTTCGCAGGCACCCTACCTACATTAAAATAAGACTGCACACCAACTTGCATTCCAATCCGAGAAAGTTTATACACACTTTTAAAACATTATTTTTCATGATGCCGCGAGTGAATTCATGTGTGGTTTGTCTCGAAATGGTCAACGACAAGAACAAAGAGAACCAACAACTAATAACGGATGCAATTTTGAAAAATGATAGAAGTAGAGTGCTGATGCAATGTCGATCATGCGCATGATGCGATGAAGAATGCGACAACCAAATAAATCACACGACAACAATGGAATAAACGGGAAACTTCTAGAGTGTCGGTTCCGGGATGTTACAATGCCAAAGGCACCCCAAGGTTATTCTAGGAAGACTCAAGCGTTTAAGGTTGGGGATGCCTGGGCATCCCCTCTTTTGTCTCAATCCATCAGTATGTCACTTGGAGCTATATTTTTATTCATCACATGATATGGGGTTTTTCTCGAAGCATCGTTTTCTTTAGTTTGCTTTTGTTTTATTTTTCCACAATCATTGTTCGCTGAACACAACCCCTTGAGAGAGGCAGAATATCACTATGGTTTGTTAGAATACTTTTTGTGCTTCACTTATATCTTTTGAGCTTAGGTGTTCCTCTAGTACTTCACTTATATCTTTTAGAGCACGGTGGCGATAGATTTTACCAAAGTAATTGCACTCTCATTCTTCACTTATATTTGTTTGAGAGTTAATAAATAGGGATGTTAATTCACATGGGTTTTAAAACTAGTCCAAAAATAATAGGTATACAATGAGTGAATAATCAAAACCTTCATGTATAGCATATAAAAGAGAAAATTTGAGTTAATGATATTAATGTTGTAATGTGGAAGGGCATGAGTGCTTGATCATTGGTTAATAAAAGCATCATAAATTAGTGGGTGTTAACTTGTTGTTCATATAAATGTATTTATGGCATTGTGATAATGTGTGAGCATTCTTATTCCACGCTGAAATCTGAGTGGTGTATAGGTTGGGGGTGCGCGATGGTTAACTACTGCCAACCTCCTCCCTAGGGGCATGCGAGTAGTACTTTGCTTCGAGAAAGCTAATAAAATCTTGCACTAAGTATGTAAGTTATTTATGACTAATGTGAATCCATGGATATACACACTCTCATCTCTACATATTTGCTAGCCTCTTCCGTACCGTGCATTGCCCACTCTCACCTCGAGGATCAGTACATACTTCGCCGATACATCCGAACCCCATGACATGATACACTCTGTTCCATATAAGCGTCATTATATCTTCCTCAAAATAGCTAACGTAGCTAACTATCATATGACTAGTACTTACATTGTCATATTGCTTTGCATGATCATATAAACAAACATAGTATTTGTGGAAAAGCCACCATTCATCATTTTTGATACATGCTATGATTGATCATTGCACATCCTGGTACACTGCCACATGAATTCATATAGAGTCATGCTATAGTTTTTCATATTGAGTTGTAACTAAATAAAAGTGTGATGATCATCATAATTGGGGCGCTGTCTTAGTGACGAAAGGATGATGGAGATAATGATTCCCCCACAAGTTGGGACGAGACTCCAAACAAAAAAAGAAAAAAAGAGAAAAAAGATAAATAAGGAAAATAAAAAATCAAGAAAAAATAAAGAAAAAGAAGAAGGGGGAATAAATGGGAGAAACGAGAGAAGGGATAGTTGTACTACCTCTTTTTGCACACTTGTGCCTCAAAGTTACACCTCTCATGTTTTGCGTGTCCATATGCTAGTTGGAATTTTTCATTATAAAACTTGACTTGTATATTCCGATGACGGGATTCCTCAAAAGCAAGAGGTCTTCATGAGCAAGCAAGTTGGATCCACACCCACATAGCCTCAGTTGAGCTTTCATACACTTATAGCTCTAGTGCATCCGTTGCATGGAAATCCCTACTCCTCACATTGATATATATTGATGGGCATCTCCATAGCCCGTTGATACCCTGAGTTGATGGAGACTTTCTTTTCCACTTTTACCCCTTTGAAACCTACCACCATATTCTATTCCACCTTTATGTCATATCCATAGTTCACGCTCATATATTGCGTGAGTAATAAAAAGCTGAAGCGCATTAAAAAGTAAGATACAGTTGCTTGACTTCACATTGTAATGCTTAACATTTGTATTTATGTGGTGAAGACGGAGCCATGCCATGCTAATGTAATAAAATGAATAGAGGTGAACATACTTTAAGGATCGTATATTTTGAAACTTGATGATTATGTTGCTTATGTTTATGAATATTACTATGTCGATGTTTATTGAATCATCTTTTCTCACTGATCATACCTAAAATAGATTATATTCGGGGTAGCATGTAACATAAAAAATTCTGTTTTTATCATTTACCTACTAGAGAACGAGCAGGAATTAAGCTTAGGGATGCTCATACGTCTCCAACATATCTATAATTTTTTTTGTTCCATGCTATAATATTATCATTCTAGGATACTTTTTGGGTGTTTATATTGTTGGAAATATGGCCTAGAGGCAATAATAAAATGGTTATTATCATATTTCCTTGTTCATGATAATCGTCTATTGTTCATGCTATAATTGTATTAACAGGAAACAGTAATACATGTGTGAATAAATAGATCACAATGTGTCCCTAGCAAGCCTCTTGTTGGCTAGCTCGTTAGTCAATAGATGATCATGGTTTCCTGGTCATGGGCATTGGATGTCATTGATAACGGGATCACATCATTGGGAGAATGATGTGATGGACAAGACCCAATCCTAAGCATAGCACTAGATCGTATTGTTCGTATGCTAAAGCCTTTGTAATGTCAAGTGTCTTTTCCTTCGACCGTGAGATTATGCAACTCCCGGATACCGTAGGAGTGCTTTGGGTGTATCAAACGTCACAAGGTAACTGGGTGACTATAAAGGTGCACTACGGGTACCTCCGAAAGTGTCTGTTGGGTTGGTACGAATCGAGATCGGGATTTGTGAGTCCGCGTGACGGAGAGGTATCTCTGGGCCCACTCGGTAGAACATCATCATGAGCTCAATGTGACTAAGGAGTTAGCCACACGATGACGTGCTATAGAACGAGTAAATAGACTTACCAGTAACAAGATTGAAGAAGGTATAGGTATACCAACGATCGAATCTCGGGCAAGTTCTATGCTGACAGACAAAGGGAATTGTATACGGGATTTATTGAATCCTTGACATCATGGTTCATCCGATGAGATCATCGTGGAGAAAGTGGGAGCCACCATGGGTATCCAGACCCCGCTGATGGTTATTGGCCGGAGAGGTGTCTCGGTCATGTCTGTCTGTCTCCCGAACCCTTAGGGTCTACACACTTAAGGTTCGATGACGCTAGGGTTATAGGGAATTGGTATACGAGGTTACCAAAAGTTGTTCGGAGTCCCGGATGAGATCCCGGACGTCATGAGGAGCTCCGGAATGGTCCAGAGGTAAAGATTGATATATAGGATGGATGGGTTTGGACGCAGGAAATGTTTCGGGCACCACCGTCAAAGTGTCGGGACCACCGGAAGGGTTCCGGAGGCCCACCGGGAGGGGCCACAAGCCCCGGAGGGCTACATGGGCCAAGTGCGGAAGGGAACCAGCCCCTAGGTGGGCTGGTGCGCCCCCCACACCCAGCCCATGTGCACCAGAGAGGGAGGGAGGGGAAACCCTAGGCGGAGGGGAGGCCCATGGCCCACCTAGGGCACCGCCCCCCTTTCCCTGCCCTGGCCGCCGCCCACCTCTCCCATCTAGGCTGCCACACCACCTAGGGTGGGAACCCTAGGGGTGGCGCACCCCCTCCCCTCCTCCTATAAATAGTGGGGGTTTTGGGGCTGTTTCACACACGGTTTCCCATCTCCCTCGGTGCAGCCCTGCCCCCTTCTTCCTCCTCTCTGCCGGTGCTTGGCGAAGCCCTGCCGGGAGACCTCGTCTCTCCACTGACACCATGCCGTTGTGCTGCCGGAGATCTTCCCCAACCTCTCCCTCCTCCTTGCTGGATCAAGGTGCGGGAGACGTCACCGGGCTGCACGTGTGTTGAATGCGGAGGTGCCGTAGTTCGACACTAGATCGGAATCACACCGCGATCTGAATCGTCGCGAGTACGACTCCATCAACCGCGTTCTAGCAACGCTTCCGCTCAGCGATCTTCAAAGGTATGAAGATGCACTCATCCCTCTCTCGTTGCTGGTCTCTCCATAGGAAGATCTGAATATGCGTAGGAAATTTTTTGAATTTATGTGACGTTACCCAACATATATACCAATTAATATTATTTTTGAGCACTAACCTATTAACCAAGTGCCCAGTGCCAATTGTTGTCTTCTACATGTTTTTGAATTCTCATGTTTATAGCACTAAACGAAGTCCAATTCCCCCGATTTTTTGCTATTTGTTTAGACCTTAACAAGACCTGGAAGCTTCAAGAGAAGACAGAAGGCCACACAAGCGAGCCAACACACATCAGGCCGTGCCCAAGGGGGTGGCCGCGCCCTGTTGTGTGGTGGCCCCCCCTGGCGCCTCTCGGCATCACTCTTTGGCCTATCAATCATAAAATACCCCCAAGACCCTATGAAGCCTCATGAAAACCTTTTCCACCACCGCAAGTCGCCGTTTCACCATGTGCCCATCTAGAGCCCTGTTCTAGTGCCTTGTCAAAGGGGGGATCAATCACGGAGGGCCTCTACATCAACCTTGCTGCTCCCATGGTGATGTGTGAGTAGTTGACCTCAGACCTATGTCTCCATAAATAGTACCTAGATGGCCCTTTCTTTATCTCTCTCTCTATTGATCTTTAGTACGATGATCATCGCATCTTCGCCTTGATCTATCCGATGTAATTCTTTTGTGCGGTGCGTTTGTTGGGACCTGATGAATTGTGGGTTTATGTTCAAATTATTCATGATAAAATATTGAGTCTTATATAAATTCTATATTTGATTCTTATTTGCATGATTATTATAGCTTCATAAATCTCTCCGATCTATTGATTCGGTTTGTCCAACTAGATTAATCTTTCTTTAGTGGGAGGTGTGCATTGCAGTGGGTTCAATCTCACGGTGCTCTATGTTACAGTGACATAGTAAGGGACAAGACACGTCTTTGTATTGTTTCCACTAAGTATAAAATGATGGGGTTAATTCATATAAATTGAGTTCTTTGTCTACATCATGTCATTGTTCTCCAAGCATTATTCTGTTTTACTTACTACTCTACATGCATGCTGGATAGCGGTCGATGGGTGGAGTAATAGTAATAGGTGTAGACAGGAGTCGACCTATTTGCTTATGGATGTGATGCCTATATACACATTATCATTGGCGTGAATAAATATTTCATAACTATGCGCTTTTATATCAATTGCCCAATAATAATTTGGCTACCCACCGTATGGTTACTACATGAGAGATGCCACTAGGGAAAACTATGTCCCCCCGGGTCTATTCACTTATATATTTACAAACGCTACAGTTACCTCGCTGCTTTTATTTACTTCTTATTTACGTTGCAATTATAAACTATCGTTTACACACTTCATTTGCTTGCAAATTACGATTCCAAGGGGATTGACAACGCTCTTGGCCGTGTTAAGTGCAAGTGTTTGCTTTCTTTGTGTGTAGTCGCTCAAGATGGGGGTTGTGTGTTACTCCTATTGGTCCGATCACCTTGGTTCTCTCAGGGAAATACTTACCTATACTGTGTTGCATCACCCATTCCTTTTCAGAGAAAACTGAACACATATCACAAGTATTAGTGCGCCCTCTAAGCACAAGTGTGGAAAAATAAGATAGTGACACTGACCCTTCTCTCTTTTCTTTCATTTTTTTCTTCTCTTATTTTGCTTACTCTTTTTTTCTTTTATTTTCGTCCGCAGTCTCATCCCAAGTTGTGGGGGAATCATAGTATCCATCATCGTTTCCTCACTCGGATAGTGCTTTAATAATGATGATCATCACACTTTTATTTACTTACAACTCGATGTGAAAAACTACTATACAATATGACTCTATATGAATACCTTTGGTAGTGTACTAGGATGTGCAATCATTTAGTGTAACATGTTGGTAATGATGAATGGTGGTTTTTTCACAAGGTAACAGGGTGTGCCTACTGATACGTCCATTTTGCATCATGTTTTGTTATTGTTTTATAGTGTTTTATGCATTTTGCCACTTGGTGGAGTAATTTAATGCCTATTCTCTCATAATATGTAAAGTTTACATCAAGTGGGAGAATGTCGGCACATGGAATTCTCGACCTGAAAAAGCTACTTCAGAGATACCTATTCTGCACATCTCCAATTGGTTTGAAACTTTATGGAGATTTATTTTGGAATAAATAAAGAATACTGGAGCAAAGAAGTACCGGAGGGGCGCTACCACGTGCCCACTGTACACTAGGGCGTGCCAGCCCCCTGACACGTCATGATGTCTAGTGTCCCAATGGCACACCTTTGGCGATCATCTTGTGGTACAAATTCCCTTTTATCCTAAAATATATCATAGGTGGACTTTCGGGACGAAGCACCGCCGTCTCGAGGTGGAACCTGGGCAGGAACACTTTTGCCCTCCGACGGAGTGATTCTGGCGGAGGAACTTCCCTCCTGAAGGGGGAAATCAAGGCCATCGTCATCACCAACAACCCTCTCATCTTGGGGAGGCCAATGGTCATCAACATATTCATCAGCACCATCTCCTCTCAAAACCCTAGTTCATATCTTGTACCGGAACCTTGGATTGGTACCTGGGGTGTGACTAGTAGTATTGATTACATCTTATAGTTGATGCTTTATGGTTTATTTGGTGGAAGACCATATGTTCAGATCCAATATGCTATTTAATACCTCTCTAATCATGAACATGTTTATCACTTGTGAGTAGTTACTTTTGTTCTTGAGGCCACATGAGAAGTCATGTTGCAAGTAGTAATGTGAAGTTGATATTCCTTCTATATTTTGATGATATGAATGTTGTGATTTCCTTAGTGGTGTTATGTGAACGTTGACTACATGAGACATCACTATCTTTGGGCCTAAGGGAATGCATTTTGGAGTAGTAATTAGAGGGTGGGTTGCAAGAGTGAGAAAAACTTCAACCACGGTTTATGCACTACTCCGTAAGGGGCTCATTTGGATCCTTATGTTTAATGCCATGGTTAGAATTTATTCTTAATACTTTTATCTTAGTTGCGGATGCTTGTGTGAGGGTTAATAATAAGTGGGAGGTTTGTTCAAGTCAGAATAGCACCCAAGCACCGGTCCACCCACATACCAAATTATCAAAATACCAAACGCGAATTAACCCAACATGACAAAAGTGACTAGATGAAATTCCCGTGTGCCCTCAAGGATGCTTTGCCTATTATAAGAATCTGTTCCGGACTGTCATTTGCCACAAAAGGATTGGGCTACCTTTCTTCAGCTATTATTACTATTGCTACTTGTCACTTGTTACAATTATCTTGCTATCAAACAACTTGTTACCGCTATTTCAGTTCTTGCTGAAATTACCTTGCTAAAAACCGCTTGCCATTTCCTTCCGCTCATCTTTGGGTTCGACACTCTTACTTATTGAAAGGTCAACGATTGACCCCCATATACTTGTGGGTCATTAAGACTCTATTTTGTCACCATTGCCGGGGAGTGAAGCACCTTTGGTAAGCGGAATTTGGTAAGGGAAAATTTATATTACATTCTAAAATTTATTGTTACTTGTAACTATGGAAAGTAATCCTTTGATGGGTTTGTTCGGGGTATCTTCACCTCGACCGAAAACACCAAGAGTTGTCCCTCAACCTGCTGAACCTACTGGAAATGTTTATTATGAAATTCCTTGGGTATTATAGATAAACTGCTAGGTAATCCTTATGCAAGAGATGGAACAAAACATCCGGATATGCACTTAATCTATGCAGATGAAGTTTGTGGATTATTTAAGCTTGCAGGTTTATACGGAAATGAAGTCAATAAGAAGGTTTTCCCTTTATATTTGGGGAAAAAGCATTGACATGGTATAGGTTATGTGATGATACACGATCTTGGAATTGGAATCGACTTCAATTGGAGTTTCACCAAAAAATTCTATCCTATGCATCTCGTTCATCGTGATCGGAATTTTATCTATAATTTTTGGCCTTCTGGAGGAGAAACTATCGCTCTAGCTTGGGGGAGGCTGAATTCAATGTTATATTCATGCCCCAATCATGAGCTCCCGAGATAAATTATTATTCAGAATTTTTATGCTCGGCTTTCTTGTAATGATCAAACCACGCTCGATATTTGTTGTTCTAGTTCTTTTATGGAGAAGACTATTGAATTTAGGTGGGAACTTTTGGAAAGAATTAAACGCAACTCTGAACATTGGGAACTTGACAAAGGTAAAGAGTCAGGTATAAAACTTAATTTTGACTCTATTAAATCTTTTATGAAAACAGATGCTTTCAATGATTTTAGTGTTGGAAATATACCCTTGAGGCAATAATAAAAATAGTTATTATTATATTTCCTGTTTCAAGATAATTGTTTTTTATCCATGCTATAATTGTATTGAATGGAAACATAAATGCATGTGTGGATATATAGACAAAACAATGTCCCTAGTGAGCCTCTAGTTGACTAGCTTGTTCAACATGGTGGTTAAGGTTTCCTAGCCATAGACAAGTGTTGTCACTTTATGACGGGATCACATCATTAGGAGAATGATGTGATGGACAAGACCCAAACTATAAACGTAGCATATGATCGTGTCATTTTGTTGCTACTGTTTTCTGCATGTCAAGTATACATTCCTATGACCATGAGATCATGTAACTCACTTACACCGGAGGAATGCCTTTTGTGTATCAAACATCGCAACATTACTGAGTGACTATAAAGGTGCTCTACAGGTATCTTCGAAGGTGTCCGTTGAGTTAGCATGGATCATGACTAAGATTTGTCACACCGTGTGACGGAGAGGTATCTCGGGGCCCACTCGGTAATACAACATCACAAAAAAGCCTTGCAAGCAATGTGACTAAAGAGTTAGCCACGAGATCTGGTATTACGGAACGAGTAAAGGGACTTGCGGGTAACGAGATTGAAATAGGTATGTCGATACTGACGATCGAATCTCGGGCAAGTAACATACTAAAGGAGAAAGGGAATGATATACGGGATTGTGTGAATCCTCCACATAGAGGTTCAACCGATAAGATCTTCGTAGAATTTGTAGGATCCAATATGAACATCCACGTCCTGCTATTGGATATTGACCGGAGAGTGTCTCTGTCATGTCTACATAGTTCTCGAACCCGTAGTGTCTGCACACTTAAGGTTCAGTGACGTTTTTGATATAGTTGAATTATTGATGTTGGTAACCGAATGTTTTTCGGAGTCCCGGATGAGATCCCGAACATCATGAGTGTCTCCGGAATGGTACGAAAACGAAGATATATATATATATATATAGGATTGTTGCATTTGGCTTCCGGAAAGATTTCGGGCATTATCGGTAAAGTACCGGGAGTGATGAATGGGTTCCGGGGTTTTACCGGGAGGGGCCCCTCACCCGGGATAGGACCTAATAGGCCCATGGGTGGTTCACCAGTCGTTAGTGGGATGGTGAGGCCAGCCCAATAAGCCTCGGCCAAGGCAAAAATAAATAAGGAAAGGAAAAAAAGGAGAAGGAAGGAGGTGGACAAGATGGGAAGGTGTCCTCCACCAAACCGAATTGGAGGAGGACTCCTCCCTCTTGGCTCGACCGAATCCTCCTCCTTGTAGTAGGATGCAAGCAGCCCTCCCCCTTGTTCTTCCTATATATAGTGGAGGTTTGAGAGGGTTTTTGCACCTCAAGCCTTTGTGCATCCCTCTGTCCCTCCACTACTTCGTGACACCCCGTTGCTAGTTTAGTACGGCACGACGAAGCCCTGCGACAGTAGCTCCACCATCATCACCGCCATGCCATCCTACTGCCGGAGAATTCAGCTACCTCTTTGTCTGTCTTGCTGGATCAAGAAGGCGGAGATCGTCATCGAGCTGTACATGTGCTGAACGTGGAGGTGCCGTCCGTTCGATGCTAGATCGGGACGGATTGTGGGACGGCGGCGATTCGGATCACGGAGACAATCTACTACATCAACCGCGTTTCTTAATGCTTCTCGCTTAGCAATCTACATGGGCATGTGGATCCGATCTCCCTCTCATAGATGATCATCACCATGATAGGTCTTCGTGTGCGTAGGAATTTTTTTGTTTCCCATGCAACGTTCCCCAACAGTGGTATCAGAGCTAGGTTCATGCGTAGATGATATCTCGAGTAGAACACAAAAGAGTTCGTGGGTGTTGATGTTCAATTTGCTTCCCTCCTTAGTTTTTTCTTGATACGGTGGTATTGTTAGATTGAAGCGGCCCGGACCAACTTTACTCGTACGCTTACGAGAGACCGGTTTCATCGACTGACATGCAACTTGTTGCATAAAGATGACTACCGGGTGTTTGTTTCTTCAACTTTAGTTGAATCGGATTTGTCCGAGGCGGTCCTTGGAGTAGGTTAAATAGCAATTTATATATCACCGTTGTGGCTTTGCGAAGTAAGATGCGATCATACTAGATACCCATAGCAGCCACATAAAACATGCAACAACAAATCAGAGGACGCCTAACTTGTTTTTGCAGGGTATGCTTGTGATGTGACATGGCCAAAGACATGATATGATATATTGGATGTATGAGATGATCATGTTGTAATAGTTAAATATCGACTTGCTCGTCGATGCTACGACATCCGGCAGGAGCCATAGGGTTGTCTTTAAATTTATTTTGCGCTTGTAGATGCTCTTGCTACATCGCTAGGCAATAGCTTTAGTAGTAATGACATAGATAGCGCGACAACCTCCATGGTAGCACAATGATGGAGATCATGGTGTGGCACCGATGACGATTGAGATCATGCCGGTGCTTTGCTGATGGAGATCAAGAAACACAAGTTCATGGCCATATCATGTCACTTTTGATTTGCATGTGATGTTAATCCTTTTATGCACCTTATTTTTCTTAGAACGCCGGTATCATTATAAGGTGATCCCTCACTAAAATTTCAAGATAAAAATTGTGTTCCCCCCGACTATGCACCATTGCGAGAGTTTGTCGTTTTGAGACACCACGTGATGATCGGGTGTGATAGACTCAACGTTCGCATATAACGGGTGCAAAACCGTTGCATGCGCGAAACACTTGGGTTAAACTTGACGAGCCTAGCATGTACAGACATGACCTCGGAACACAAGAGACCGAAAGGTCGAGCATGAATCATATAGTTGATATGATCAACATGGAGATGTTCGCCATTGAAACTAATCTCAACTCACATGATGATCGGACTTGAGTTAGTGGATTTGGATCTTGCTACACTCGAATGACTAGAGGGATGTCTATTTGAGTTGGAGTTTATTAGTAATATGATTAGCTAAACTCAATTGTCTTGAACATAGTCTAAGTAATCTTTGCAAAATTTCATGTTGTAGATCAATGGCTCGCGCAGTAGCAACCCTGAATTTTAATACGTTCCTAGAGAAAGCTAAGCTCAAAGACGATGGAAGCAACTTTGTTGTCTGGGCTCGTAATCTGAGGCTTATCCTCACAGCTGGCCAAAAGCAATATGTCCTTGATGATGCGCTAGGTGATGCACCACCCACTACGGCGACCCAAGATGTTTTGAACGCTTGGCAGTCCCGTAAGGATGACTACTCACTAGTTCAATGTGCAGTTTTGTATGGCTTAGAACCGGGACTTCAAAGACGTTTTGAACATCATGGAGCATATGAGATGTTCCAGGAGTTGAAGTTTATCTTTGAGAAGAATGCCTAGATCGATAGGTACGAGACCTCTGATAAGTTCTATGCTTGCAAAATGGAGGAGAATTCATCTGTTAGTGAACACGTGCTCAAAATGTCTGGGTACTCTAACCCTCTAGCTGAGCTGGCGATTGAACTACCGCACGAAGCTACCTTTGACAGAATCCTTCAGTCACTGCCAGCTAGCTATAAGAGCTTCATGTTGAACTATAACATGCAAGGGATGAATAAGTCACCCGGTGAGTTGTTTGCGATGCTGAAAGTCGCTGAGTCAGAAATCCAGAAAGAACATCATGTGTTGATGGTCAATAGGACCACTAGTTTCAAGAAAAATGACAAAGTCAAGAAGGGTAACTCCAAGAATACTGGCAAAGCTGTTTCCCCTCGAGAAGAAACCCAAGGCTGGACCTAAGCCAGAAACTGAGTGCTATTATTGCAAGGGGACTGGTCACTAGAAGCGCAACTGCCCCAAGTATTTGGCCGATAAGAAGGCGGCCAACGCCAAACAAGGTATATTTGATATACATGTTATTGATGTGTACCTCACTAGCTGTTGTAGTAGCGCCTGAGTATTTGATACCGGTTCTGTTGCTCACATTTGCAACTCGAAAGAGGAACTGCAGAATAAACGAAGGCTCGCGAAGGATGAAGTTACGATGCGCGTGGGAAATGGTTCCAAGGTTGATGCGATCTCCGTCGGCACGCTATCACTTCAGTTACCATCGGGATTAGTGATGAACTTAAATAATTTTTATTTAATGCCTGCATTAAGTATGAACATTTTGTCTGGATCTTGTTTATTGCGACACGGTTACTCATTTAAGTCAGATAATAATGGTTGTTCTATTTATATGAGTAATATCTTTTATGGTCATGCACCCAATGTTAGGGGTTTGTGTCGGCGCACTAAATACTGGGGTCTACAGTGCCCCAGACTTGTGCGCGGACACCAGGAACGCCTCCGCAGGGGCAAGGCGCGTCACTGGGGTTAGGGCAAAAGAAAGACTGAGGAACCACCAAGTGCAGATTGCAAGCCCCGGCAAGCACTCGCTTGATGGGAAGGAAGAAGAGACCCCGGCAGGAGTTCCCTGTCGGGGAGATTGACAATGCCACGATGAGACCCTCCCGCCGAGGAAGAAAGACTAAGCCCCGAAAAGACACCCTTGCTGGGAAGGATGAAAAGGCCTCGACAGGCCATCACCTCCCTGCCAAGAGGAACAAGAAGAGCCCCAACAAGGTAACCCTGCCGGGAAGAAAGAGAATGGCCTGAGGAGAGGCGCGGGCCCAGGGCACCCTCACGACCTGTGAACGCCTCCACCGACGAGCAAACCACCGACGATGCATGCGCCACGCATCCGCCCGCACGCCACCACAATGCCCCAGAGTTGCCACGTGTGGGTACGTGTCCAACCCCCCCTCACGAGGTCAGGGAAGTCTGTCGAAGCATTTATTGCACCTCTGACAAGGCAGTAACACTGTAACTGTCGGTCGGCGCTGTTTCACCCGTTCACCCACCGTTCACCAACTGAGCCACTGTGGTGATCCCTTTGCTTATAAAAGGAGGCCCGAGGCTCAGTAGTAGTGGCTTTTTGGCAAATCGAAAGGCTGTAAAAAGGGACAGATCTACAGTAACCCAAGATGAATAACTAAACGCATGCAGGAGTAGGGTTTTACGCACCATGCGGCCCAAACCTGGGTAAAAAGATCTTGCCGGGCCCTGACTGTTGGTTCTGCTCTTGTCGCGACCCCTCTCCCCGCTGAACCAGCAAAAATGGGACCGTTGAGGCCCCCATAGGTGTCGATCCTTCACCGACATCGTTGGCGGGCTAGGTAGGGGGATCGCTGGGAGTAAGCCGGCGTCGGAGCCACCCCGATCCGACGAGCCGCCTGTCGGCTCCACAGATCCCAGTTCGCCGCTGCATCTTCCCTGAGTGGGAGGAAGAAGTGGCTGCTCTGCCCATGTAAGAGCTCATAGCGCCTCCATAGGTGCTATGCGAGCGCGGGTGAAAGGAGCGGAAGCCCTGAGATCCGCATCGCCCGGCCGACACACCTGCTTGGAACGCCGCGCTGTTGTCGAGGGCGTGATAGGGGGCTTCGACCAGGCCTCCAACGCTTACTCCGACCGACGCACCTCTCCGGAGCGCTGCATGGTCGTCGAGGACGCGTCCGAGGCCCCGAACCGCCCCTTCACTCGCCCACCGGCTCGCATTTATCGTTGGAGCGCCATGACGCTAGAAAGATACGCTCGGGGGCTCTGCCAGCAAAACTCTTGCAAAAGAGATAAGAAACTGTTATGCCCCCAGCATGCCTCTTTCCTCCAGAGTGGCCAAAGGCCACCGGCGAAAACCTCGTCGGCAAGAAGTCCGCTGGAGGCAACGACAGCTTGCCGGGGGTATGGTTACTCCTCCCGGCGGCACCTTCAGACGCCGCGGCTAGGAATGCCGCAACGCGCGAGATAAGTACAGAGTCAGACTCCTTACCAGACTGTTGGTAGACTAGTTGTATCCTTTTGAAGTATCGACTTTTGTATGAGAACCCCGCGCGCAGATGGACCTTGCTAGGATCAGTGCACTCCGACTCCGTTTCGAGCCTGTTTAACGACTTGAGCGGCCACACAACGCCCGTATCTCGTTTCGAACTCGTTCAACATTTCGGACGGCTACGTAGCACCTTATTTCGCCTCAAGTTGCGCTCGACGATTTAAATGGTTGCACTAAGTGCGGCAAGGATTCTTGCCGATGATGACCTCCTCTGTTGAGTTTTCGGAGGATCCGCTCCTCTAAGGGCTCCCGACAGGATAAGTCAAGCCGACAAGCATACGGAAAGTGCAAGGAAATAATCATACAAAATGAGAGTCAAATAAAGGATGCAACTATTCATTCATTTGTCTGGATACATTTGATACCACTTACAAAGCATTGTTGTCCTAACCTAAAGACTTTGTCTTTTAACGAGGAGCGACCTATGCGGAGGAATTGGAGTTCACGAAGACAAGACACGTCCAGGCCCGTGGTACATCCATGCTAGCTCCTCCGGGACTAGCACTATACCGACAAGAGCGGGTTCGGCCTCGTCGAGCCGTAGGAAGGGGCGAAGGATCCGGTTGAGATCCCCCCTCCAAGGAGGGGGAGGGGCATGACTAGGTTGCGCCAGTGGAGAGAGCACTCAGTCTGAGCCAGGGGATCGTCCTCCAATTTGATTCCCCGGGCTTGAGGCTAGGCTCAGCGCCGTCACCACTGCTGCCCTCCTCGTCGCTGCTGCTCGGAGCGGAGCATTCAATGCCGCTTGAGCTTTCTTTGCAGCAGCCGATACACACACCGGAGCGCCCATAGAACTTGATGACGAGCAGACAAGCCTCCATCAGCTTGAAGCGGAGGACGTAGCCGTCCTTGAGTACTTGAGCCCGGGCGAAGGCCTTCTAGCCGCGCCTGAGTAGCATGAAATGAGGCTTCAGATACTCCGCGTGCACCTGCGTGGCGCCATGAGAGCATCCGTGCGCTTGCAGCCAGAAGACGGGAGGCCGATCGACCTCCATCACCATGGCGAAGCCGCAAGGGAGATGCAGGTGACCCCGAACGGGGCCATGAAGCTCTGCGATGAACTCAAATGGCGTCGCCTCCGAGTAGCCACCCGAAGAAGAAGGCACGAGGAGGGAGATCAAGGCAGCACTCCACCTCCCTCCGCCACAACCCCGGCGTCCTCGGCCCCTCGGGCTTCTCCCGCCACGGTTGACGGGGCTGCCGCTGGCTGCGGTTCCTGAAGCTGTGGCACGATCCGAACGAGATCCCTTTGCTACCCTGTCGGCCGATGGAGTCCGGCTCCATCCCTTGACCATGGTTAGGGGCGGGCGCCACCGGCAAAGATGAAAGGAACAAGAGAAGGCAAGGCGATAGGCACTGAAGGCTTCGAGAGTGAGATGGATGGGCGAAACCTCCGTGCAAACACCCTAATTTATAGGGCAATGCTTGGAGGCCACCCTCCTCGCTCCAGAAGCCACCGCCCCTCTCGCCCAATCGCCATCAAGTCACGAAGCGGAACATGGAACCAACTTGCTGCACCAATGCATGCAGGGGCGGGCCCATCCACGCCCGCGACTTTTGAGGCCACGATCGCCACTTGCCCGACCACCCCTGAGCATGTCCTACACGTAGCACATGCGTTTTCAGGGAATAAAGAGGCCATCACGCGCATGCCACACACCCTCCCACTTCGCGAGTTCAATGGACGACATGGGGAAAGAAAGCCTATAACGGCTCGATTCCGATAAGCCTGGCGCCCGTGAGTTCGTGCACCGCTGTGGGCCTGGCCCAACAACGCCTCACATGTGTGTGTGGCCCAGGCCCGGGGGCTCCTGTCGGTGCACTAAAGACTGGGGTCTCCAGTGCCCTAGACTTGTGCACGGACACCAGCAGCCCCTCCGCAGCGGGAAGGTGCGTCGCCGGGGCTTAGGGCGAAAGCAAGACTCAGAAACCACCAGGTGCAGATTGCAAGCCCCGATAAGCACTCGCTTGCTGGGAAGCAAGAAGAGACCCCAGCAGGAGTTCCCTGCCGGGGAGATAGACAATGCCACGGCGAGACCCTCCCACCGAGGAAGAAAGATTGAGCCCCGGCAAGCCACCCTTGCCGGCAAGGCTGACAAGGCCTCGACAGGCCATCACCTCCCTGCCAAGAGGAACAAGAAGAGCCCCGACAAGGTAACCCTCCCGGGAAGAAAGAGAAAGGCCCGAGGAGAGGCGTGGGCCCAGGGCGCCCTTGCGACCTGCGAACGCCTCCACCGACGAGCACGCTACCGACGATGCATGCGCCACGCGTCCGCCCGCACGCCACCGCAATGCCCCAGAGTTGCCACATGTTGGTACGTGTCCAACTCCCCCTGACGAGGTCAAGGAAGTCTGTCGAAGCATTTATTGCACCTCTGACAAGGCAGTAACACTGTAACTGTTGGTCGGTGCTATTTCACTCGTGAACCCACCGTTCACCTACTGAGCCACTGTGGTGACCCCTTTGCCTATAAAAGGAGGCCCGAGGCTCAGTAGTAGTGGCTTTTGGCTTTTCAATTTTTGGCAAATCGAAAGGCTGTAAAAATGGACAGATCTAGAGTAACCCAAAACGAATAACTAAACGCATGCAGGAGTAGGGTTTTATGCACCATGCGGCCCGAACCTGGGTAAAAAGATCTTGTCGGGCCCTGGCTGTTGGTTCTGCTTTTGCCGCGACCCCTCTCCCTTCCAAACCAGCAAAAAGGGGTTCGTTGAGGCCCCCATTGGTGTCGATCCTTCACGAACATTTTGTTCATATTGAATCCCGATTGTGATGACACTCATATCCATAACATTGAGACCAAAAGATGTATTGTTAATAATGATAGCGCCACTTTCTTGTGGCACTATTGCTTAGGTCATATTGGTGTAAAGCGCATCAAAAAACTCCATGCTAATGGACTTTTGGAGTCACTTGATTTTGAATCACTTGACACATGCGAACCATGTCTCATGGGCAAGATGACTAAGACTCCGTTCTCCGGAATAATGGAGCATGCAAGTGACTTGTTGCAGATCATAAATATTGATGTATGCGGACCGATGAGCATAGAGGTGCGCGACGAATATCGTTAGTTTCTCACCTTCACTGACAATTTGAGTTGGTATGGTTATATCTATTTGATGAAGCACAAGTCTGAAACATTTGAAAAGTTCAAGAAATTTCAGAGTGAAGTTGAAAATCATCATAGCAAGAAGATCAAGTTCCTACGATCTGATCGAGGAGGTGAATATCTAAGTTACGAGTTTGGTGCCAACTTAAGACAATGTGGAATTGTTTCACAGTTGACACCTCCTGGAACACCACAGCGCAATGGTGTGTCCGAACGTCGTAATCGTACTTTATTAGATATGGTGTGTTCTATGATGTCTCTTACCGATTTGCCGTTATCATTTTGGGGCTATGCATTGGAGACATCTGCATTCACTTTAAAAAGGGCACCATAAAAATTCGTTGAGATGACACCATATGAGCTGTGATATGGAAAGAAGCTAAAGTTGTCGTTTCTTGAAGTTTGGGGATGTGATGCTTATGTCAAAAAGCTTCAGCCTGAAAAGCTGGAACCCAAAGCGGAAAAGTGCGTCTTCATAGGTTACCCAAAAGAGACATTTGGGTATACCTTCTATCTCAGATCCGAGGGCAAAGTGTTTGTCGCTAAGAACAGAGCTTTTCTTGAGAAAGAGTTTCTCTCGAAAGAATTGAGTGGGAGGAAGATAGAACTTGATGAGGTTGTGAAACCTCTACTTCAACAAGATGGTGGCGCAAGGCAGACAGAAATTTCTGTCGAGGCAACACCAGTTGAAGAGGAAGCTAATGATGGTGATCATGAAGCTAGAGATCAATTTGCTGTCGGACCTCACAGGTCGACAAGGGCACGTACTGCTCCTGAGTGGTACGGGAATCCTGTCTTGTCGATCATGTTGTTGGACAACAATGAGCCTACGAATTATGGACAAGCAATGGTGGGCCTAGATTCCAATAGATGGTTGGAAGCCATGAACTCCGAGATAAGATCAATGTATGAAAACAAAGTATGAACTTTGGAAGTATTACCTGAAGGTCGAAAGGCTATACAGAACAAATGTATCTTTAAGAAGAAGACGGACGCAGCCAGTAGTGTGACCGTTTATAAAGCTCGACTTGTGGAAAAGGGTTTTTCACAAGTTCAAGGAGTTGACTAAGATGAAACATTCTCACACGTGGCGATGCTTATGTTCGTCCGAATCATGTTGGCAATAGCTGCATTTTTCGATTATAAAATCTTGCAGTGGATGTCAAAATGACGTTCCTTAACGGGTTTCTTAAGGAAGAGTTGTATATTATGCAACCCGAAGGTTTTATCGATCCAGAGAATGCTGACAAAGTGTGCAAGCTCCAGCGATCCATTTATGGACTGGTGCAAGCATCTCACAGTTGGAATCAACACTTTGATGAGGTGATCAAGGCGTTTGGGTCTATACAAGTTTTTGGAGAAGCTTGTATTTACAAGAAAGTGAGTGGGAGCTCTATAGCGTTTCTAATATTATGTGTGGATGACATATTGCTGATTGTAAACAATGTAGAGTTTTTGGAAAGCGTAAAGGATTTAATTGAACAATTTCTTTCAATGAAGGACCTAGGAGAAGCTGCTTACATAATGGGCACAAAGATCTATAGAGATTGGTCAACGCGCCTGATAGCTCTTTCACAAAGCACATACCTTGATAAAGTTTTGAAGAAGTTCAAAATGGAACAATCCAAGAAGGGGTTCTTGCCTGTGTTACAAGGTATAAAGTTTAGTAAGTATCAATGTCCAGTAACTGCAGAAGATAGAGAAAAGATGAGTGTCGTCCCCTATGCTTCAGTCATAGGGCTATCATGTATGCAATGCTGTGCACAAGACCGGATGTCAGCCTTGCCATAAGTATGCCAGGCCGGTTTCGGAGTGCTCCACGAGTGGAGCACTGGGTGGCGGTCAAGAATATTCTGAAGTACCTGAAAAGCACTAAGGAAATGTTTCTCGTTTATGGAGGTGATGAAGAGCTCATCGTAAGGGGTTACGTCGATGCAAGCTTTGACACTGATCTGGATGAATCTAAGTCACAAACTGGATACGTATTTATTCTTAACTAGGGTGCGGTAAGCCGTTGCAGTTCCAAGCAAAGCGTCGTAGCTGATTCTACATGTGAAGCGGAGTACAAAGTTACCTCAGAGGCGGCTAAGGAGGGTGTCTGGATGAAGGAGTTCATGTTAGATCTTGTAGTAGTGCCAAGGGCACTGGACCCAATCAATCTGTTCTGTGACAACACTGGTGCCATTGCTCTAGCCAAGGAACCAAGGTTTCACAAGAGGATTAGACACATAAAGTTACTCTTCAATGCTATCCGAGATTACATCAAGGAGGAGGACATAAATATTTGCAAAGTGCACACGGATCTGAATGTTGCCGAGGCGCTGACTAAGCCTCTTCCACGAGCTAAGCATGATCAACACCAGAACTATGTGGGTGTTAGATTCATTACATTGTATATCACATAGAGATGTGAAGCTAGATTATTGACTCTAGTGCAAGTGGGAGACTGTTGGAAATATGCCCTAGAGGAAACAATAAAATAGTTATTATTATATTTCTTGTTTCAAGATAATGTTTATTATCCATGCTATAATTGTATTGAATGGAAACATAAATGCATGGGTGTATATATAGACAAAACAATGTCCCTAGTGAGCCTCTAGTTGACTAGCTTCTGATTAGGGATGGTTAAGGTTTCCTAGCCATAGACATGTGTTGTCACTTGATGACGGGATCACATACTTAGGAGAATGATGTGATGGACAAGACCCAAACTATAAACGTAGCGTATGATCGTGTCATTTTGTTGCTATTGTTTTTAGCATGTCAAGTATACATTCCTATGACCATGAGATAAATTAACTCACTCACACCGGAGGAATGCCTTGTGTGTATCAAACGTCGCAACATTACTGGGTGACTATAAAGGTGCTCTACAGGTATATCCGAAGATGTCCGTTGAGTTAGCATGGATCAAGACTGGGATTTGTCACTCCGTGTGACAGAGAGGTATCTCGGGGCCCACTCGATAATACAACATCGCAAACAAGCGTTGCAAGCAATGTGACTAAAGAGTTAGCCACGGGATCTTGTATTACGGAATGAGTAAAGAGAGTTGTGGGTAACGAGATTGAAATAGGTATGTCGATAGTGATGATCGAATCTCGGGCAAGTAACATACCAAAGGACAAAGGGAATGATATACGGGATTGTGTGAATCCTTCACATAGTGGTTCAACCGATAAGATCTTCGTAGAATATGTAGGATCCAATATGGACGTCCAGGTACCTCTATTGGATATTGACCGGAGAGTGTCTCGGTCATGTTTACATAGTTCTCGAACCCACAGGGTGTGCACACTTAAAGTTCTGTGACGTTTTCGGTATAGTTGAATAATTGATGTTGGTAACTTAATGTTTTTCGAAGTCCGGGATGAGATCCCGAACGTGACGAGTGTCTCCAAAATGGTCTGGAAACGAAGATTGATATATAGGATTGCTGCATTTGGCTTCCGGAAAGATTTCGGGCATTACCGGTAAAGTACCGGGAGTGACGAATGGGTTCTCGGGTTTCACCGGGAGGGGCCACCCACCCGGGAGAGGACCTAATAGGCCCATGGGTGGCGCACCAGCCCTTAGTGGGCTGGTGAGGCCAGCCCAATAAGCCTATTTCGGCTGAGGCAAAAATAAAGAAGGAAAGGAAAAAAAGGAGAAGGAAGGAGGTGGACTAGATGGGAAGGAGTCCTCCACCAAACCAAATTGGAGGAGGACTCCCTCTTGGCTCGGCCGACTCCTCCTCCTTGGGTAGGAGGCAAGGCACCCTCCCCCTTGTTCCTCCTATATATAGTGGAGGTTTGAGAGGGTTTTTGCACCTCAATCCTTTATACAGCCCTCTCTCCCTCCACTACTTCGTGACACCCCGTAGCTAGTTCGATACGGCATGGTGAAGCACTGCCGGAGTAGCTTCACCATCATCACCGCCACATCGTCGTGCTGCCGGAACATTCATCTACATATTCATCTCTATTGCTCGATCAAGAAGGAGGAGATCATCATCGAGCTATACCTGTGCTGAACACGGAGGTGCTGTCCGTTCAGCGCTAGATCGGGACGGATCGTGGGACGGCGACGATTTGGATCGCGAAGACGTTCCACTACATCAACCACGTTTCTTAATGCTTCCCACTTAGATATCTACAAGGGTATGTGGATCCGATCTCCCTCTCGTAGATGATCATCACCATGATAGGTCTTCGTGTGCGTAGGAAATTTTTTGTTTCCCATGCAACGTTCCCCAACATTTAGCACTAAGTACGGGCTTGACTCTGAGATAGTAGCCTCATTCTGTGAAACCTTTGCCTCCCATGTTGATCTCCCTAAAAAAGGTTTAAATATCATCCACCTATTGAACAAAAAGTTGAAGAACCAATTAAAGTTGAGGGTGAAACTATCATTTACAATGTTGACCCAGTTGTGCCTACTACTTATATTGTGAAACCACCTTCCCGTGTTAGGATATAGGAACATGCTAAAGCTTCAACCATGGTTAACAAAAGTTATGTTAGAACAACCAAACCCTCTGAGAAAATCAAGGGAGAACCTAGTACTACTATGGTTAAAGATCTCTTGGTAGACAATATCGATGGGCATGCTATTTATTTCTATAATGGAGCTGCTAGAATTAGGGATGAAAATGGAGCGGAAACAGGCAGAACTGAGTTCTATCACATTTGTTTTCATATTATTTTGCAGAAGTGGAAACGAATACAGAAACCCAGAAAATGAATACGGAAACAGATACTACTGGAAACAGACACGGAGCGAATACAAAGCGGATACAGAAATAGAAGTGGGCGTTGACCGGAACTTTAAAACCCCTTGAATCATAGAGTAATACATACAACAACAAAAATTAATGAATTCCTAACATGTCTACAAATTAATTGGATTATGTTAGCAGCATATCCTAGTATTGTACTAGTACATGACAATTGTGTATAGGGTCTAGCTGAGTACATATATGGTAGTATAAGTTGGGCCTCAAATGATCCATTATGCTCATTGTGTCATTGCTTGTTATTTGGTGGCTGGGCTCCAAAGCGGTTGTAGGCCTATAGTAAAAATGGGAAATTCCATATTCACAGAAACGGAAAGTTCCATTTCCACATATGTTCCACCGGAAAAAACTCTTCCGTTTTTGTTTCTGTTTTCGCATTAAAAATTCCATTTCCATTTCCGTTTTGCAAATTTCCATTTCCGCTTTCATATTTCCTCTCCGCTTTCATTTTTCCTCCAGAAAAGCGGAAAGTTTTCACTCCATTTTCATCCCTAGCTAGAATTGCCAAACCTGATACTAAAGATAAGAATACACTTGTTGTTGGTATGCTGCCGTCTCAGTCAAAATAGGAGATCATTGCTACCATGGTTTATGTGATATGGGTGCTAGTGTTAGTGCTATCCCTTTCACCTTAAATCAAGAAACTAGGCATGAGATAACACCCGCTGAAATAGAAGACATATTTGTTACTATATTAAACTTGCCAATAGAGACACCATCACACGATTGTTAGAGATGTTGAATTCTTG
Source organism: Hordeum vulgare subsp. vulgare (assembly GCF_904849725.1). Taxonomy (NCBI): domain Eukaryota; kingdom Viridiplantae; phylum Streptophyta; class Magnoliopsida; order Poales; family Poaceae; genus Hordeum; species Hordeum vulgare. The sequence goes on along the minus strand of NC_058522.1, from coordinate 154,421,699 downwards.
TGTGGAAAAGTAAAATACTCTATTGATTTTGGCTCACCACAAGATAATTTTTGTCCCATAATATTTGTTCGACCCTTCTTGAACACTGTCAATACTCAAATAGATTGCAAAAAGGAAACAGTTAGTGTTAATTTTGGTGGTATGTCTCACGAGTTTCATTTCTCCAAGTTTAGTAAGCAACCCCATGACAAAGAATTGCATAGTAAAGATGAAGTAATTGGCTTGCTTCTATTCCCATTCCTCCTACGGATCCTTTAGAAAAATATTTGCTAGACCATGAAAATGATATGCATATGCGTATAAGAAATTAACTAGGTAATATGTTCTTTGAGAAAAAACATATCCTTAAACACAACTTGCTTGTTGAAACTCCAGGAGGTCCTCTTCCACCCAAGGGTGAACCTGTGTTTGAACTATAGCAATTACGTAATACTTTGAAATATGCTTATCTTGATGAAAATAAGATATATCCTATTATTATCAGTAGTAACCTTACAGAGCACGAAGAATAAAGATTGTTGAAATCTCTAAGGAAGCACTGCGCTTCTATTGGGTATACTGTTGATGATCTTAAGGGCATTAGTCCCACTCTTTGTCAGCACAATATTAATATGGAACCTGATTCTAAACCCGTTGTTGATCACCAACAAAGAATGAATCCCAAAATTAAAGAAGTGGTAAGAAATGAAATATTAAAGCTTCTGAAAGCAGGTATGATTTATGCCATAGTTGTGTTCCTAAGAAAGGAGGTATTACTATTGTTCGTAATGATAAAAACGAACCCATTCCACAAAGAATTCTGACTCGCTATAGAAAGGTAATTGATTTTAGAAAATTAAACAAAGCTACTAGGAAATATCAATATCGTGTACCTTTCATTGACCAAATGCTAGAAACATTATCGAAGCACACACATTTTTTCCTTTCTAGATGGTTATTCTCGCTTCTCTCAAATACCCCTGTCACAACATGATGAAGATACCACTTTTACTTGTCCTTTTGGAACCAATGCTTAGAGACATATGCCTTTTGGATTATGCAATGCACGTGCTACCTTTGAAAGATGTACGATTGCTATATTCTTTGATTTTTGTGAAAAAATTGTTGAGGTATTCCTGGATGATTTTTCCATTTAAGGAACTTCTTTTGATGATTCCTTAAGCAACCTTGATCGAGTTTTGTAGAGATGTGAGAAAAACAACCATGTATTTAATTGGTACAAGTGCCACTTTATGGTAAATGAAGGTATTGTCTTGGGCCATAAAATTTCTGAACGAAGTATTGAGGTGGATAAGGCTAAAGTTGATGAAATTGAGAAGATGCCATGTCCTAAATATATTAAAGGTATCCATAGTTTCCTTGGTCATGCTGGTTTCTATAGGAGGTTTATTAAAGTCTTATCTGAAATTTCTAGACCTCTTATTTATTACGAAAGGATGTTCCTTTCGTTTTTCATGATGATTGTGTAGAAGCCTTTGAAACACTTAAGAAAGCCTTAACTTCTACACCTATTGTTCAACCACGTGATTGGATTTGCCTTTTGAAATTATGTGTGATGCTAGTGATTATGCTATTGGTGCTATTTGATACGTCTCCAATGTATCTATAATTTTTGATGGTGCCATGCTATTATCTTGTCAACTTTGGATGTTTTGTATGCATGAATATGCTATTTTATATCTTTTTTGGGACTAACCTATTAACTCAGTGCCAAGTGCCAGTTTCTATTTTTCCGTGTTTTTGACCTTTTTCAGAGGAGAATATTAAACGGAGTCCAAACGGAATAAAACCTACGAAATGATTTTTTTCCATAACAGAAGATACGCAGGGGACTTGAGAACCAAGGCAAAGGACCCCCGGGGAGGTCACAAGCCTTCTAGCCGCGGCCTGGGGGGCGCCTAGCAGGCTTGTGGGCCCCCCGTGGCTCCTTTGCCCTACTTCTTCCGCCTATAAATTATCTAAAAATCCAAAACCACCGGAGAGAGCCACGGAAATACTTTTCCGCCGCCGCAAGCTTCTGGCTCTACAAGATCCCATCCGGCGTCCGTTCTGGTGCCCTATCAGAGGGGGGATTTGGACATGAAGGTCTTCCTCATCAACACCATTGCCTCTCCCATGATGCGTGAGTAGTTCACCACAGACCTTTGGGTCCATAGCTAGTAGCTAGATGGCTTCTTCTCTCTCTTGGATCTTCAATACAAAGTTCTCCATGATCTTCATGGAGATCTATCCGATGTAACTTTCTTTTGCGGTGTGTTTGTCGAGATCCGATGAATTGTGGATTTTATGATCAGATTATCTATGAATATTATTTGACTCTCCTCTGATCTCTTATATGCATGATTTCATATCCTTGTAATTCTCTTCGAGTTGTGGGTTTCGTTTGGCCAACTTGATCTATAATTCTTGGAATTGGAGAAGTGCTTGGTTTTCGGTTCATAGCGTGCGGTGTCCTCACCTAGTGACAGAAGGGGTAGCGAGGCACGCATCATGTTGTTGCCATCAAGGGTAAAAAGATGGGGTTTATATCTATTGCATGAATTTATCCCTCTACATCATGTCATCTTCCTTAAGGTGTTACTCTGTTTGTTATGAACTCAATACACTAGAAGCATGCTAGATAGCGGTCGATGTGTGGAGTAATAGTACTAGATGTAGACAGTATCGGTCTACTTGTCTCGGACGTGATGCCTATATGTAGATCATTGCCTTAGATATCATCATGACTTTGCGCGATTCTATCAATTGCTCGACAGTAATTCGTTCACCCACCTTAATACTTGCTATGATGAGAGAAGCCTCTAGTGAACACTATGGCCCCCGGGTCTACTTCACATCATATTTTCAGATCTACACCTTTACTTTGTTGCAGTTTCCACCTTCAGATCTCACCTTGCAAATAATCGTGAAGGGATTGACAATCCCTTTATAACATTGGGTGCAAGTTTGTTTGTTTTTGCGCAGGTACATTGGTGCCTCATCTTGATACTCCTACTGGATTGATACCTTGGTTCTTAAACCGAGGGAAATACTTACTGCTATTGTGCTGCATAACCCTTTCCTCTTCAAGGGAAAAACCAACGCAAGCTCAAGAGGTAGCACTATTCTAGGACAAAGAGTTGATTAGAAATTAAATGTTATTCATTATGCTAGTAAAACTCTAGATAGTGCCCAAAGAAATTATGCTACCATTGAAAAAGAATTCTTAGCACCTGTATTTGCTTGTGATAAATTCAGACCTTACATTGTTGATTCTAAAGTAATTGTTCACACTGATCATGTTGCTATTAAATATCTTATGAAAAAGAAAGATGCTAAGCCTAGAATTATCCAGTGGGTTCTTTTGCTACAAGAATTGGATTTCCATATCATTGATAGCAAAGGAGTTGAGAACCCCGTAGCTGATAACATCTCTAGGTTAGAAAATGTTCTTGATAAACCACTACCTACTGATGATAGCTTTCCTGATGAACAACTAGCTATGGTCAATGTTTCTCATAACACACCGTGGTTTGTTGATTATGCTAATTACATTGTTGCTAAATACATACCACCTACTTTCACCTATCAACAAAAGAAAAAAATTCTTCTTTGATTTAAGACATTACTTTTGGGATGACCCACATCTTTATAAAGATGTAGTAGATGTTACTATTAGACATTATATACCTCAGCATGAACAGGAACAAATCCTTCGGAAGTGTCACTCTGAGGCTTATGGAGAACACCATGCAGGAGAGAGAACTGCACACAAGGTAATACAGTCTGGATTTATTTGGCCTACTCTTTTCAAAGAAGTTTGTAAGTTTGTCCTCTCTTGTGATGTATGTAAAAGAATTGGTAATATAAGTAGACGTCAGGAAATCCCTATGAATTAATCAGTTGTTATTGAACCGTTTGATGTTTGTGAATTTGATTATATGGGACCTTTTCCTTCCTCTAATGCGTATACACATATTTTGGTTGCTGTTGACTATGTCACTAAATGGGTAGAATCTATTCCAACCAATAGTGTTGATCATAACACCTCTATTAAAATCCTTAAGGAAGTTATTTTCCCACGTTTTGAAGTCCCTAGATACTTAATGACTGATGTTGATTAACACTTACTCATGGTGCTTTTTGTAAGTTGCTTGCTAGATATGATGATAACCATATAATTGCATCTCCATATCATCCTCAGTCTAGTGGTCAAGTAGAATTAACCAATAGGGAAATAAAATTAATATTGAAAAAGACTGTCAATAGGTTCCGAAATAATTGCTCTAAGAAATTATATGATGCATCGTGGGCCAACAGAACAACTTATAAAAATCCTATGGGTACATCTCCTTACAAAATAGTGGGAAAGCATGTCATTTACCTGTTGAGTTAGAACATGAAGTTTATTAGGCAATTAAAGAATTCAACTATGATTTCAAACTTGCTGGTGAAAAGAGGTTATTCAATATTAGCTAACTATATGAATGGAGAACCCAAACCTATGAGAATGCCAAATATTCAAAGAAAAAGTTAAAAGACGGCATGACAAAAGAATCCAAAATCGAGAATTCAAAGTTGGTGAGTACGTTCTATTGTACAATTCTCGTCTTAGATATTTTGTAGCAAAAACTTCTCTCCAAATGGGAAGGACCATGTATCATCGAAGAAGTTTATCGGTCTGGAGCTATTAAGATCAATAGTCCCAAAGGCAATAACCCAAAGGTGGTCAATGTGCAAAGAATAAATCACTATATTTCAGGCACACCAATTAATTTTGAAACAAATATTATCCAAACCATGACAAGGGAGGTGCACATTAAGGAGCGCTTAAAAGGAAGAGGTATGTGATACAATAAGTAAATGGGCTCAGAAAAATATGCAAAAATATTTTCCGTCAGTTTTGGAATATTAGAAAAATTAGGAAATCGAGAAACACACGGGAAGGCAACCGAGGTGCCCACTAGGCACCAGGGTGAGCCAGCCCCCTGGCGCGACCTGATGTCTAGTGGGCTCCTCAGGCAACTTCCTGGCTCCGTTTTCTTGTAGGACAGGTATTTTCTTGTATAAAATTTCTTTTTGTATACCTCAGAATGATTTAAGCCCAGTACCACGAAGAAATCTTGTGTTCTTGTTTCATGGTATTTTTCTGTCAGAACTATCAAGCCGGGCATCATGACTTCTCCTTCCTCCAACCATGTAGAAGAATATGCTTGGCTGATGAAAATGAACTGAATGAGGAGGAACCAGTAGGAGCTACTAAGGAAAACAAGGGAAAGGAAATCAAGGGGGATCAAGCTCGAGAAGAAGGGAATGCCATGCCACCAAAAGAAGAGGAAGAACAATATTACCTTCAACCCTACTATGAGCATCTCACCCCTATTGAAATTGAAGTCTTCAGAGCCTTTGGAACGGTTTGTGTTCAGAATAAATATCTTACACATGAAGATGTTTTGATAAAGGACCAAGTCATCAATGTGTGGAGCATTATTCAACATTTGGAGAACCTATTGAGGTTAAACCGTGACGCTACCTCATCATCTAAACCACCACATCAATCATCACCACCAAAGAAGGAGACTTGAGTACACGGGTATTGGCACTCCCCTTGGCTAGTGCCAAGCTTGTGGGAGGTGCCCCGGTATCGTATCACCATCACTCTCATTATCTTTATCCATCTTAGTTTCATATTCAGTTATTTTGTAATTTAGTCAAATAAGATTTTAGTTTGATCCATCCTTTCGAGTGCTAGTTTCATGATCTATATATCTATCTATGTAATCGAGTGAGAGTAATATAACAAAGTTTAGTTTGAGTTTCGCTTCTTTGATTTCTTGCTGCAATCAAATAAATAAAAAAATGAAAAAGATCATGTGTCAATCTTATGGTAAGTAGTGACATCACATAAGGAAAAGTATAAGTGTTAAAATTTGTTGAAGATTGAGAAATATAGCATTGGTCGGTGATGCAACACATGGAATAATTAGTAAGGGAAGAGATAGTTTACATGCAAATACACTATCCTTGACATCTTTTATGATTGTGAGCCCCCATTAATTATTATATGCCAAAACTATTGACATTGGACAATGAAGACAACGTAATGATTTATGCTTGTTCACACTCACATAGAAGTTATATTGTAATAGATCCTCTAACTTGTTGTACTTGCCCAATACCTTTGCTAGCCAAAACTCCGCACGAAGTAGAGATACTACATGTGCATCCAAAATCTTAAACCCATAACCATGTTTCAAGAGTCCACCATACCTACCTATGGATTGAGAAAGATCCTTCAACTAAGTTGTCATCGTGCACAAAGCAATAAAAAATGCTTCTAAACATGTTTTATCATTTAGTGTAAGGGAAATTAAGCATTGTACAAACTTGTGATGGAGATAATAAAAGCGGGAGACTGCATAATAAAGGTTGCCGTCACAAGGGGCAATATAATGTAACGTTCCTTTGCACTAAGAGATTTGGTGTACCACCAAAAAGCGCATGACAACCTCTGCTTCCCTGTGCAAATGGCCTATCTTTTACCTTTATGTATTTACTTTTGTGCAAGAGTCAAAGTATTTTCCTCTACTCCCTTTATATTCTCTTCGGCAAGCATCATATGGTGGGGAAATTTCTAGACATAAATATCCAGTTGAATGTGGGTGGTAATGAGTTATTATTGTTGTCATCGCCCTTGAGGTGACTATGTTTGGAGGAAACACTATAAGGCCATATCTTTCTATGTGTCCGGTTGGAACCTTTTGCTCATATATATGCGGTGAGTATTATCAATCATAGAATACTAAATGATGGTTGAGTATGTAGACTTGCTTAAAAGCTTCACTATGTGACCCTTCGTGAAAGTATGATGAACTGTGTTCCCAAAGTTGACTGAAAACATAGTTTGTTAGTTTTCGATAGAGTCTATGCTTCATACTTCGATGTTGTGATGAATGGCTACTTGTTTATAAGATGCATTTATGATGAAAGTTATATGATGAAAATGTTGTGATGAAGTATTTTATAAAGTTTTATTTGTTGTTATAATAATGAGCATCATGCTGCTATGTATGTATTTTGTTTTTATTGACACCTCTCTCTCAAAGCATGTGGTCATGATTTTCATTATCGGCTTTCGCTGGAGGACGAGAGAGGTATAAGCTTGGGGAAGTTGATACGTCCATTTTGCATCCTGTTTTGTTACTGTTTTTATAGTGCTTATATGCGTTTTGCCACTTGGTGGAGTAATTCTAATGCCTTTTCTCTCATAATATGCAAGGTTTACATCAAGTGGGAGAATACACGCAGATGGAATTTTAGACCTGAAAAAGCTACGTCAGAGATACCTATTCCACATATCTCCAATTGGGCTGAAACTTCATGGAGATTTATTTTGGAATGAAAAAGTACTGGAGCAAAGAAGTACCAGAGGGGGCTACCAGGTGCCCACTAGACACGAGGGCTTGCCAGCCCCCCTGGCGCGGCCATATGTCTAGTGGGCCCATGGCCCACCTCTGGCGATCATCTTGCCGTATAAATTCCGTTTTACCCTGAAAAAAATCTGAGGACTTTCGGGACGAAGCGCCACCGTCTCGAGGTGGAACCTAGAGAGAACACTTTTGCCCTCTAGCAGAGTGATTCTGCCGGAGGAACTTCCCTCCTGAAGGGGGATATTGAGGCCATCGTCATCACCAACAACCCTCTCATCTAAGGGAGGTCAATATTCATCAACATATTCATCAACACCATCTCCTCTCAAAACCTAATTCATCTCTTGTACTCAATCTTGTATCGGAGCCTCGGATTGGTACCTGCGGTGTGATTAGTAGTGTTGATTACATCTTGTAGTTTATGCTTTATGGTTTATTTTGTGGAAGATCATATGTTCATATCCAACATGCTATTTAATACCTCTATTACCATGGACATGTTTATCACTTGTGAGCAGTTACTCTTGGTCTTGAGGCCATGGGAGAAGTCATGTTGCAAGTAGTCATGTGAAGTTGATATTCGTTCGATAATTTGAATAAACTTAGAGTCCAAAAGAATAGCAAAAGTGTTTGGAAAAGTAGATAAGTTTGCGATGTATCAACTTTCCTAAGCTTAACTCATTGCCTATTCTCAAGAAATTCAGTTGACAAACTGAAAGTGATAAAGAATAACTTTTACAAACTCTTCCGTTCTTGTTGTTGTATATATGCTTAACTAGTGTTCACATTTTCAGCAAATATTATAAACTAACCATATGAATGATAACACCTAGGTATCATATTTACAAATAAAAATAACACAACCAACTAGAGAGCAATAATAAGACATCTCGGATGCCAACAATTTGTCAAAATAGTCATGATATAATATGATAACATGTTATCTCACTAGCCCTTTCTAAGACTTCAAAACATAAATGTAGAGCACCTCTGAGTTTCAAGCAACGACTAAAGATTGTAATTCAGGTTAGAAGAGATCTAGTTATGCTCACGTCCAACATTAACTAGACTCAATGCAAAAAATGGCAATAATAATATGAAAGTAAATAGAATGTCCCTTCACAGAGGGAAGTAGAGATTTCCACAGGTGCGAGGGATCAATTTTAAAATAGAGATGAATATGTTTTGGGAGGTGTGCTTTTCCTGTCAATGTAAGAGCAAGGATTTCGATATTTTTCATGCTAAAAACATTATCGATGGTTCCCAAGTGGAAAAGTAAAGTTTACCCCCTTAACCATACAAACATAAGCCATGGCTAGCCGAATTCACGGGTGCCCTCTAAACAATCAACACTTCGGGGGAGTTTGTTTTATTATTTTTATTATAGGTCTGGGCATCCCAATTACTAGCCTCTCTCGTGCAATACATGTGAATAAACATGCAAAATAACCCTCTTAGCATCGAAGATATTGACCCTCCTGTCACTCCATGAGCGGTATGGGCACACAAAACAAATGTTTATTTGAATGTTTAGAGGTCGCACATGCAAATTTACTTGGAACGGCAGAGTAATACCACATATAGGTAGATATGGTGGACGCATGTGGAACAACTTTGGTTTTAGGATTTTGGATGCAGAAGCAATATTCCCGCTTAGTACAGGTGAAGGCTAGCAAGTAGGTTGAGAAGTGACGAGCTAGATAGCGACAACGGTCATAATGATGCATTAGGAATATTTAACATTGGATACAAGCATGGGTTGTGATGGTGTCCTATATTAGGGGGTCTCGGCCTAGGCGGTTTAGTCCATGGGCTAGACTGACAGCCCATCAAGAAGGAAGGACTCCGGAGGCCTTTAACCTGTGGTGTAATCATATCGGACTTCACCAAGGACCTGGCGTGAACTCCAGGTATGTCTATTAGAATTCAACATGTAATCCCTAGATAGTAATAGACTGTGTGTATCCTTAGATACCCCTGGTGTGTAGATAAGCTAGAGGGTTTAGTCCGTACATGCATGTTCTTTCATCATCATCATACACCTAGGGTTTAGACCACAACTTACGATCTCGAGGTAGATCAACTCTGTACTTTGATACACCCATAACATAAGCAAGAGTAGGAGTAGGGTTGTACCTCCTTAAAGAGGGCCCGAACCTTGGTAAAAGCAATGTGTCCCTTGTTATTAGTTACCCATCGATCCAATCCCACACCTCGCCCCCTACCAGAGGTCTGCCGGTTTTGACACCTACACTAGTGCTTTCATTGAGAGCTCGTTGTTGGATCATCAAGGATTGATGGCTCCATTTCAGATTGATGGTAGCATTGGTTGTGGTGACATCTTCGTCCCCAGCCAGCTATGTGCCTTTGGCAGCTTAGTGCTGCATCCTAATCCAACCGGCCTCTTGAGTCTTGTCGATAACTTTGCCCCACACCACGTCATCATGTTCGAAAGTCTCGAGTACATAACCGATGCCCGATGAGATCTAGTTCTCTCGGAACGGACCTTAGATCAGTCCAAAGATCCCTCTGGCTCTGGAACTCTGGAACATGTTCCTGATCTGATACTTGAATCCAAACTTCTCATAGAGCCAACCCCTGAGATGGCTCCCGTGGCCACCACCTGCAACCTAACCCTTGCCTCCTTGGATGACACCCTAGATCCAAACTCGTCTTTGAACCGGCAACACTCTTCGAGGCAGTTTGTTCGCTTGCTGACCTATGGTCAGCCCGAAGCGATCAAGATGACAGGCTAACGTCAAGCAACCCTGACAAACCATTCCAGGTCAGCCCGACTTATAGCCAGGCCCTTGACACCAAAGATCTCTCACAAGTAAACGAGGTACTAGATCGAATCCAAATCCCAGAGATATCGTTCACTCTCTATGAGCAGATCAAATGTAAAGACGACAGTCAGAAGTTTTTCATCCCATCCGCCACCCACTTAGTCACCACGACCCGACCGACATGCTTAGGTATGGTTCTGGCCAGGCCACCAATATTGGGGAGGATGACCATCACAATACGAGATAAAATTCACTGGCGGCCATATCGCGTACGGGGAAGGGGGCCCCAAAGTCTACCTACGTCATTTATATGGTCGACACTCCTAAAGAAGATTGTGAGGAGAAGCCTATGTAAAACTCTAAGCGACATCACCCTAAGAGAAAACTAAAGTGCAATAGTGGAAGCAAAACTAAAGACAACACCACGTGCGCCGCCGATAATGGCGCTGCCCCAATGCTGCTGAGAACTTGGCTGAGAAAGATCAAGCCTTGGCCGCTCAATAGAATGGGACCACTGGGACACATGTGGAGGACGACCCCGAGGGCATAGACGCCTTTGAATATGGGACGGAAAAGGATTACCTCCCCAAATCGAAAACGAGGTTAGCCTCGAACCTGTAGAATTTGTGGTGCCCACAAACCCATCCGAGCAGGCACAGTTCCAATGCGAGCTAATTACAACACAGTCAACAACAAATGGATGAAAATCCTCACAGTTGAGGAACAACTTAAAGTTTGATGTGCAATGGCCAAGTCGTTGCCACGACACAAGCTCATTCCCGACTTTGACGACGAGGCAACAAATAATGAGCTTCTCACATACGACCACACAAATCAACTTGATCGCACGCCAAGAGGGTGAGTCCGACCAGAAACGACACATAAAGAACACCTTGCAAAAACCCGCCCTCATGGAAAGAGAACGGTCGACCGTAATGAACCCTTTGACCTGCGCACTAGGATCCATGCAAATAAAACCCTTCCTCGATCAATTTAAGAACTAAGGGAGCATGTGCCCGCTGGCTTGGAGGGCTGCTACGCCTGGTTAGACATGCTTGTAAGTGCTCGGGAGCAGACACGGGCAAGCGGGATTGCCCACTCCTGCCAAGATACAACTCAATATCGAGGGCCCGCATATTCAGTATGTTTCACACACGAGGTCATGGAGCATCAGTTCCCAGAGGGGTTTAACCCCATAAAAACTATCAATGCGAAAGAACGATTGACCCGCCTGTCTAGATAGAAGATTTTCTTCTCCATATTTGCATGGCCCGAGGTGATGACCTCCACACAATCAAATACCTTCTGCTCAAACTCAAGGGTCCAGCAAGGCATTGGCTCCACAGCCTCCGTAGATATGATATTCTTAATGTACTTGAAGGTTATGTTATGGAAGGGGAGATATCTAGAAACTTTCTTACTTGCAATGGTAGATATGATTTGAGAAAATTGATATGTAAACTGAAAGAAAAATCTATGATGGAGAAAATGAAACATGATCCCGAATTTGCTCCTTCTCCTATATTTATTACCGATAAGGATTGTGAGTTTTGTATTGATCCTGAGTTAATTACCATAGTAGAATCTATTTCTTTTCATGGTATTAAACTGAAACAGTTGTGGAATACCTTACCATGCAACATGATATTGCTACTTTGTTTGCTCATGAGGAAAAGATGCGCTATTACTATATACTTAAGCCTTTTCCTTTGTCTCTAAATGACGATGCTAAGAAATGGTTTCTTAGTCTTGCTCCTGGTTGTGTGCGTAGCCCCGAGGATATGATTCACTACTTCTCTAAAAACATTCTCCTTCTCATAAGAAAAAGCTGATTTACATGAAATATTTAAATTTGTGAAAATTGAAGATGAGAATCTCCCTCAAGCATGGGGGATGCTTCTTCGGCTACTTAGAGCTTTGCCTGATCATCCTCTTAAGAAAAATAAAATATTTGATATCTTTTATAACGGACTAACGGAAGCTTCTAGGGAGTACCTAGATAGTTGTGTTGGTTGTGTTTTCAGGGAACAAATTATTGGATAAGCTGAAGAATTATTGAATAATATGTTGAGAAATGCTGATGATTGGGCACTTCTTGAACCACCTCCGGAACCTATTCAAAAGAAGAGAGGTATTATATTCCTTAGTCCAGAATATAGGCAAGAAGCCAAGAGAACTATGCAAGAGAAATGTATTAAATCCGAAGATGTGAAGAATTTACCACCTGTTGAAGAAGTACATGGACTTGATATCCTTACACAGGTAGTAGAGGTAAATTATCTTCGTAGATTTGATGGAAGTGATATACCTTACACTAAAACTCCTAGGCAATGTACATATGAATTTGATAATTACATTGTGAAGTAGGAACATTTTAATAATTATGTTAAAGATAAATTACAAAGGAATGCTATGATGATTGATCGCTTGAGCGACTTAATGTTTAGAATTGCTAATGATGTTAAAGGTCTAGGCAAACATGCTTCCATGGTTCATACTCAACTAGACCAAGTTTCTAAGTCACAAAATGATTTGCTTGCTGATATGAATGATAACACGAATGATTGTGTTGTTAGAGTATGTCACAACCCGAGTTCCTTGAAACCCCAAAGCTTCACCGAGCCATAAGATGGTCGGATTATGACCATAGGAAACGACTCGAAGTTATTGGAATATGGCTAGTACTTCGCCCCAACCAACACACATCATGTCCATGACGAACATGGGCATGAAGAATTCGATCATGTTGGACCACAAACCCCTCAGCCAGTGACCGCCCATAGCAAGTTCCCGATCTCCTCACCTGTCTCAGGAGCACTTTGCCTATGTGATGCTTAGAGAAGTATGTTGTTAACCTCATGGATGACATACTTATTTACCCAATAAGAGGAGGAGCACTTTAGTCCTGTTTGGACAAGCCCCAGGAAATCTCGAGAAGGTGGGCTTGTCGAAGCAACCTCAAGGCAGAAGAAATCTATCCTACCCAAGACAAGAGGAAGAACCGCCATGGTTGGGAAACCACGACGAAGAAGAAAAAGAAGCAGTAGAAGTCAACCACCGCCCTCTGCCGGCTACATCAACTATGTCAGGAAGCATCGACAACCAAGCACGATGAAGCCTTTGGACATCAACAAAAAACAAAGAGCCCTTCTTGGTCCAAATCAAGGACAAGAGTCCTAATTGGATCATGGTGAACATCGGCCAACAATGATTCACCCCGCTTTCCAAGCCTCTTACTTTGGGGATTGGATGACTGGTCTATACTCTTGGGTAGCCAGCTCATCCAGAACCCCTCATGAACCTTTTGAGATGATAGAACCCGTTCTAAACACTAAGTCTCCGAGATTAGACTCATGGACGAGACCCCGACCCAGACCTTTCTATGAACAGCTACGAACAGGATAGAAGACCAAACATCTGAAGGCACACCGGAAGCATATGTCCCTCACGACAACGACAAATGGCCGGAAAAGAAGGAGGCACTTGCACGGGAAGCTTACTCAAGAAGAAGAACTCGACGAAATCCCATGGAAAACCTTTCTATTCTAACTCGAGAAATCTAGAGGTCACTAACCGACATGAGGATCGCCAAGACGAGCACCCAGACACGCTACCTTGCCACATATTCCGACTTTGGAATACACGTGCAAGTCTGAAACTTAAAGGAACTTAGTCCACCAAGCCCTTGACCCGCAGTCAAGCCTAACTTGTTGCCAGAACCCCGCTCACGGTCAGGCAAGGACGAACGGAGCATTCAAAGTTGTATCATCAAGCACTTCAAGACCCAAAGGAGGAACCACATCGAAGAAGGAGCAACTTGGGAACGTGAACACTATTTCCGACGCAAAGTTATGTATATCTCCAATGCCTAGCCTAGAAATCTCGAGGACGAGATTTTCCTTAAGGGGGTAAGGTCTGTCACACCCTGAGTTTTGACTCTCCTGACTAAATTAACTTATCTAAAAAATTAGGACCAATTAATTTTTTTATGACTGATTGTGATGCTTGATGTGATTGTTGCTTGTTTGCTTGTTTGGCTATGTTAAATCCTAATGTTCTTGCTTCTCTCCGGACTCACCTCCTTGACCCAAACCCTTACCTAATGATCATGCCATGTGTATAGGACCAAGAAATATTTTTACCAAAAGCATTTCCTTGATTTAAGCTTTCAAAATCCCGTGAGTTGGGATTTGTACTACAAGTCCTCAAATCAGGGAAGTTATTTTGCACCAAATATTTTATCCAAATACCGTTATCAAAATGACGTCCCAAAACCACAATATTTTGATGTTAAAATTTAATTTACTATTTTATTTAAATACCTTTCTTTGAGGGTAGAAATGGTCCCTTATGAAGGAAAGTTATTTTTATTGCTTTCAAAATAATTGAGGAAATTTAGGGAAACTCAGTGGATATATATATTCCATACATAAGAGTTTCAACACATGGTAATGTTCAAAATATTAGGCAAAACCGTTCAAAACCCTTCCTTCCTATTTCAAGCTTTTGGAATATTTCTATACAAAATATTCGCAATAAATCCTAGTAAAATTCTAGCATGTCACACATGATATATGTGATGATCTTGCCAAGTTTCATCGCAATCCAAGTTGATTTGCTCCAACTAAATATCCCAAAACCATATCTGTCCATATCCAAATTTGAGCAACTATACATTTCCAAGTGTCTCCAATTGTGCTCACATTTGGTGGAAATGTTGTGATACTCCAATAATGCATCCACACGAAGTGGTGCATCAAGGAGAATAAATGAACTTGTCCCAAACCCCTCAAAACCTTCTTTGTTGATTTCTGGACTTGGGAAACTTTACATTGTGAAGTTTCTCTAATTGGCCTCAAACTTTTTGGGCATGCTCTAATACTCAAATAATGCCACCACACCAAGTGGTGCATTTGTGGGGATTGAATTGCATTGGTTTATCTTCATAAAGTCAGTTCTACCTTTTTCTTGGGTTTTTCAAGTCCTCATTGGAAACTTTCTCCAACAAATCCTCAATTTGGTGCACAAGCTCACTTTGACCTATCATGTGATCGTGGTAAGTTTAATAGCAATTGGAATCCATCTGGTAGCCCTAACATCCATCAAACACCTTTTTTCCATTTGCCAAAGTTGTTGCTTTGGCACCTTCTACTATTTCCAATGAGATATTTTTTTACCACACCTCTCTCTAGTCCCCCTTTACCTCCAATAACCTTCCATGGCCTCTGGTTAATTATTGGAGGATGACTCCATCTCTCCACCTCTCCTTTTTACCTTCGGAACACTATTTTTACCCCTCTTGCTATACTTCTGCTCAAGGCAATGCCCCCACATCTTCCTAGAGAGACTCTAGCATGCCAATGCATCATTCCAAACCAAAATATGGCATGATCATGTGAGCAGCCCTTCTGAAACTTGTTTTTGGTGGAAATATGGCTTTGAACTGCAAGAACTAGCTACAATCCTCCACTTGAGCTGAAAGTAAGTAGTATTGTAGTTCTTGCATAGCTAGCACTACTAGATATGGTTTCATCCCACGACTACTCCACTGAAAACCACTTTTGCTATCCCCAAGATTGTTGCTGCGAACTTAATCAAAGCTAGAACCACTTCAAACCAGCTCCATATGGGTCCAAACTTCACCAGTGCTATCTGGCACACATTCCTTGCATCCTTGACACCTAGGTCTGGCCAAGGGGTGGCTCTGGACACGTAGAGGGGTGGTGACCACCTCCCTGGCATGCAGAAATGGTGCTCTGCACCTTATCATCATCCTACATGCCATGTTTAGTCGTGGCAGTTTGGCCCAGAGTGCCAGGGCACTTCCCTTTGACCGTCCAAGCCCCCCTCTGACGCCTAGAAGCCGCCAAACCCCCTCTGGCAGGAGCTCTTCTCGGTCGCCCCTCCTTTTTGACCGTGCCCCGAGCCCATTATTGCTCTCCCTCACTCCCTCCTCCCTCTGTGCACCTCCAGGGCCTCCCCTTTTGAGGTCCCTCGCTCATCTCCTCCTCCCATGGCCGCAAGGCCACCGCTTCACCCTCGCTCGAATCCGAGCTCTTCTGGCCTGCTTCTCTCTTCCTAGCACCTCCCAGAGCACCCCAGCTCCACCGCAGGATCCTTCCTCTCCTTCCTCCCTCTTCCCAGCGGCCAGAGTGCCCCTACCGCACCCGACGTTGCCGGCTTCCGCCGCGACCGAGACCCCTCTCCCCAGGCGACCCCCAACAATGCTGAAGTTCCTGGAGGACGCAACGCGTCGCCCCAAGGGCGCCGGTGGCTGGAGCGTTGCTGGGCATGACCCGAGCCACCGGGCGGGCGTGAGCACCATGTGTGTTGGTATCCCCTGCCTCTACTGCATGTGAGCAGGAGGTAGGAGGAAGACCTGATCTGCGGGGCCTCATGTCAGCCTCCTAGTGGCTGGGCCCATCCCTTATAACTGGATACAGGCCCTGTTGGACTGCGCGTCCCCGTGGCGAAGGCATATTTCATGGAGGGCTCCTCCGGCGTGGCCTCTCCCGCACCCAGCCGTTCTGTTGGGCTGTCCTGGGGATTATCTAGCGCCCAGTGCACACTAAAGGCCCTCTCTGGTATAACCCTTCTTTGTTCTATATTTGATTAGAGTCATCTAAAATACATAGAAAATTCATTTGAACTCCAAATTAGGTGATTTAAGTTTCTATGGAATCCTAAAATTAAGATCTATCAAGATATGTGCTTTGCACATTTTTCCAAGAAGTTTTTCTCCTTTATTTTAATTAAAGTTTCAACTTTGAATATTTCAAGCCACTTTGTAAAAATCCTAGAGAGCTCAAATCAACACCAAATGGAGTGATTCCAATTTCCACAGGCTTATAAAATCTTGATCTAATTTTATAGCAATAGTCAACATTTTTGTATGCCTTATTTCTATTGAATCAAATAAATAATCCCGTTTTTCTATTTATTCCATGTTAGAAAATCTATAGGAATTTTATATCAACTCCAAATACAGTGAAGCAACTTCCTAAATGTTTCTAAATTCTTACCCTATTAATGAGTGCTTCCACTCATTTTTAATAAAAACATTCTGTATACTTCTTGTGGGGCTAGTAATGCCTCCATTTCCTCCATTTAAAAATCTCCGATGATCCAAATCTCCTATAAAAATCTTTAGTTTTTTTTCTTATGACGAGATATGTCCAATAAAAATAAAACTCCTATTTATATGGTACTTTCGTTTTTGCTTGCTATGTGGCTTACTATGATTGTTTCCGACGATAGTTGAAGGAGTAGACAGAGTACTCGGAGTTGAACCGGAATACCTCGAAGACTTATGTGTGCAAGGCAAGCATCCCTTTGACCATGTCTGAGAAAATATTTTATGCATGCCATGATGATTTCTTTATTCTTATGCATATGATCATGAATAAATTGGTAACCCCTCGGTATGGTGTTACCGATGGCTCCTCTGGAGCACTTGCATTTGAGCATGACCTTACCATCTATGAGGGTCAAGCTGACAAAAATTTGACAAGTAGATAGTAGTGTTGTGCATAGGATTAGCATATGCATGGTGATGGTAACACAGAGGTGATTGCAAAGACTTTTCGAAAACCCCGTCGGGTGCCACTAATGCCTGAGGGTGATGGTGTTGAGATGGATGAGCACTTGAGAAAGAAGTGGTGTACCAGGAAAGGTTTTGTGTGTGTGGTTTTGGAAATGGGATTAGATTTAAGATTTGCTGACCATCCCAACCTTACATGTGCAACCATGCTACCCTTTTATGGGACGAGACTTTCTTGATTACTCTGGTTGTGCTAGCAATGTTGAGATGCATGGATGATACAGTCTAGAGTTGGTGCTCGTAAGACGTACATCATGTGGGTTGGGTACCAATTGAGTGGACTCTTTGTCTAGTGTCGTTAGGGGAAGGGCATGGATCGGGTACTTACCTCGGGTATGTTATATACCGCGAGTCGTGGATGACACGGAAGTTTGCCAAATCTCGTGGGTACAACGCCTAACCTCTGTAGAGTGTAAAACTATTCAAATAGTCGCGTCCATGGTCAAGGACAATTGGGTAATCCTGCTTAAACTATGCCTAGTCGTCTCTCCATAAACCAAGTGTGAGTGCGTGTGCGGTTGGGAATGATGATGCTTGTCAAGTCGGATGACTCGAAATGAAGGTTGAACATGGGATGTTCAGCCCTCAGCAGATATGTTCATATCTGTAACCTGTCCTTATGATTACCATCTACCTTATGAAGCATGATTATACCTACACTTGACTGTCTTACTGTATTTAAAGAAAAACCTGCTTTTCACAAAGGCTGCATACTTGTGATATATCATGTTGCATTATTGCCTTGTTCCTCATCATGGGTTGCTTGCAAGTACATTCAGAGTACTCATTGGCTTGCCACTGGTTGTTTCATTGACCAAGTAAGAGAGAACAGGAGATGGAGGAGTGTACCTTGGTGATGTTCCTGTGAGCTAGGACGCTTCCGATTCAGAATGCCTGTAGGTTAAGGCCGATGGCATGGGTTCGCGCTTTCGACTAGTAATTCCTCTACTGGTCGAGTTTGTTGTGTTGACCTTCAAGTTCCTATCTATGTAAGACTCGACCGTAGTGGTCATTAAATGTATCAAATGGTATGTATGGATGTAAGACTCTTATTATTTAGTTTCTGTGTGTTCGGTGAGCATTGATCTCTGTGATCACTGAGCACGTTCATCCGGCGATCTCGACTCGTAAGTCATGGTCCCCACCGAGTAATGACTATACGAGGTAGAAAGACTCACAAATCACTCCACCATGAAGGTCACCTTATAACAATTGAACAAGATTCTTAGAGAAGTAATGATGATGCACCTAGTACTTCAAAAAAGAAAAATGATAGGACTTTGCATGCTTCTGTTGAACCAGTTATAGAAAAACAAACTGAGAATCATAAAGATGTTTCTATTTCTGATGTTGAGGCACAACCCGGTAGTGAACATTCACTTAGTGATAATGATAATAACACTGATGATAATGATGTTCGTGTAGATGCTCAATCAGGTAATGATAAAGAACCAGATAATGACGTGGAAACAAAACCTGCTGAAGATCTTGATAAACCACATGCTAACAATAAACGTTATGATAAGAGTGACTTTTTTCTTGAAAAAATGGTAGAGAAATAGAGACATGGGTTCAGAAACCCATAACATTACCTCATAATCCTTTGAAAAGTAAGGATGAGGAAGATGTTGAGAGCTTTGCTGAAATGATTAGAACTATCTTTTTGCTCACTCATTTGATTAATATTTTGAAGATGCTTCCATGTGCTAAGTATATGAAAGATATTAGTTCCAATAAAAGAAAGATACCTGAAACTGAAATTGACACCATGCTTCCTAATTATTCTTTTGATGGTGGAGTGACTAAGAAGTTGGGAGATCCTGGTATACCCACAATACCATGCTCCATTAAACGAAGTTATGTTTAAACTGCTTTATGTGATCTAGGAGCCGGTGTTAGTGTTATGCCTTTCTCTTTATAAAAAATACTTGATTTGAATAAGCTCAGACCTACTGAAATATATTTGCAAATGGATGATAAATCCACTGCTCTACCAATTTGAACTTGTGAGGATGTCCGTGTCGTGGTTGCAAATGTTACTATCTTAACAAACTTTGTCATTCTTGATATGCCGAGGATGACAACATGTCAATTATACTTCGTAGACCCTTTGTAAATACTGCTCGGGCTGTTATTTATTGGACCAGAAGAAAAGTTACTTTTCATGTCAATGGGAAACAACATATAATGTACTTCCTGAAGAAACAAGCTTCGCTAAATAGTATTAATACCATTGAACAAGTGGACACAATTACTATTGGAGGGTTCCAATTTCCTCTTCCTACTGCCAAGAAGAAATATTATATTATTATTGTTGGGGAGATGCAAATCCCCATTGTGGTAACTTAGTGTTATATGAAAATTCTTCGGTTTCATGTCAATAAAAATGGTTTGTTAATAAGACTTGATCATCCATTTTAGTGGGTTCTTTTGGAAAGACATGTGGTTGAAGAATATAGAAAGCACAACCTTCTGTACCTATAGTTTACTCTCTGTTATTTATTGGTTAATAAAGAAAATGCCATGATTATCCTGTTTTCTGAATTACTCGTGCAATAAAAAATGGCCCAAAAATAAAAGTGCTCTAAATGTTGCAAACTTTCTATATGATTTTTTCTTCAATATTTAAGAATTTTTGGAGCTAAAGAGACCCCACGAGGGTGCAAATATTAGTGCCATGCCAACATGACATGCCTTGATGGCCTAGGGGCCCAAATGGACCACCTCACTTATCTCTTTAGCCCACTCCTTCTCCGAAACTGTTTTGAGGGATTGCTCCTTCGTATGCGACTCTCCCATTACTCCAATTACCCTTTGTTTGATTTGATTATACTATGCATATTTTTCTGGTCTTGGTGCTACTAAAAATGATCTTGCATGTTTAATCCTTTGTGTTCCAAGTAGTTCGAATGCTCTAGGCATCTATATGATCTTGCTTGTTTAATCCTTTTTGTTTACATAATTTTGTGGTCTAAAAATTTCAGAAATTTGTTCTTAGGAAAACGAACATCTTATGGCAAAGTTCTTGTAGCCAGAATTCCAAGGGAACCATTGGGAGTGCCCATGATCCGGATATCAACCTATTTCGTGTCACGAAGGTTCGGCCATGCGAATGGACACATACACCCTTCATGAGCTAAGCGGGTTTCTACCAAGAGTTCATGCAATTCATTGCACATGCTGGGCTGACCAACTTCCTCGTACATGAGTATGCTCAATACTATCTCCTCACAAATTCCTTTGTGCGAAATTTCTGTTTCATGCATAGACTCAATATTCCCATGGTACGCTTTGATTTATATGCTGAAGATTATGAAATACCACTCACTCAATTCTGCCAAATATGCTTGCTTCCCTAAGCCAGAGGAGTTCGAGGACTTCCTTCTCACACTAATTGTGGGAGAACGTAGGGGCGAGTCTAACGCCAGAGCCGTCAACTTGCATTTTCCTGTTGTTCACTACTTTGCGTTATTTATAGGAAAATGTTTAACTGCTATGGAGTAAGTGGTGGTCCAAGTGCCCCTACCACGCTATCTTGTGTTGTGCATTATTAATGACAACACTTATAGATTAGTAGCTATCATTGTGTGCCGCTTGCATGGTAGCCGGATCAGGCAAATTTTCCATGGTGGCATTTATGCCGCTAGCTTAGCAAGACACTTTAATATCAATATACACCCTACCGATTAGTTGCTACCTAAGGTTTATCTGGATCACTAGTCTATGATAGAACATCACTTTATCAATGAAACCGGGCCTTCACATCACTATTTCTATAACGAGGTATATAGGGAGAAGACGTGTGATGTTATTTTTTTGCCTGCTCCTTCTTATTTTAAATATCATATGAGGAACGGATATGTCATCATGCCATCAAATATAATCGCTTATCAGAATGAGTTGTCTGTGGTGGAGGATGAGGTCCATGCTTGCGATGCTCGAGTGCCTCAACCCAACTATTTTCCTCCTAGACACGATGGCTACTACGTGTGGTGATTGCCAAGCTCGGCAAAAGGCCTAAGCTTGGGGAGTACGTATTTCTCACCGATAGTTCATTCATGTTCACACATTTCATATCAACTGTCGGTGGTCATCCTCTTTCATTATATATCCATGTTAATTTTTTTTCTTTCCTCTTGTGTGTTTGAAAACCTTTGAAAATCAAAAAACACTTCTCACTTCTTTTTAATTTTTATTTCTTGTTTAATCGGTTTGTAGTATTAAAATAAAACCCCAAAAGATTTTTCTTGCTTATTGGGAGCTTTCCCGTGTAAATAATTTTCTCGTTCCTGTTTTTCTTTTTGTTTATTTTCTTTCTTCAGAAAATAAAAAAAACTCGAAAATATTTCTGTGTGTTTCTCTAAATTTCTTTTCTTTTTGTTGCGTAATTAAACATAGAAGACCACAATGAAAATGTTGAGTGACTCTCATATGCATTATTGTTGATCTAACAAAGAGCCACTATTACCTTGTCTTCTCCTTCGTATAAAATGTTTTGCAGATTCCATCTTTGTCCATGGCACACTTGCACTATTATTATTTTCACATCATTCAATGTGCAAGTGAAAGGCAATAATGACGATATTTGATGAATTCATCCTATTAAAGGAAGCTGGTATGAACTCTTCTTGTATTGCTTTTTGCTAAATATGTTTATCTTGTTCGATCTTTATTTAACATATTATGAGTAAACATGTTTATGATGAAAATTAGAGACTATAGCTGCTCATGCCATGATTATATAGCTAGGAGTGGATAATGATGCATATTATGGGTCAACATGGATTAAAATGGTTGTGATGTGGTATGATACTATGGTATCCTCCTGTGAGTAATTCAAGTGGCTTGACTTGGCCCATGTGCAAACATGTAGTTGATTCAAAAATAATGCAACCTTCATGATATTGATATCAAAGTGTTTATATCCTACTCATGCTTGTGTTCAAAGTTAATTAATCTCAATGCATGATTATGACTGTTTTCACTCTCTAGCTGGTCACTTCTCAATCTAATGCTAGCCTTCACATGTACTAAGCGGTAATAGTGAATGTGCATCCAAAATCTTAAGCCGAAGTTGTGCCAAATGAGTCCACCATAACTACCTATATGCGGTATTACCCCGTCGTTGCAACTAAATTTGCACGTGCCACATCTAACCATTAAAATAAACATCTGTTTTGTGTTCTCATACCGCTCATGGAGTGACGGGGTGGTCAGCATCTTCCATGCTAAGCTGGTTATTAGCCACATGGGCGTTTATTCGCGTGTAATTGTAGGTGAGAGGAAAGTTAAAATGTTGGAGGGCACTTGAGGATTCGATCAACCATGGCTTGTGTATGTATGATGGATGGGAGTAAACTTTATATTTTTCACTTGGGAACCGCCGATATTGTGTTTAGCATCGAAGATATTGAAAATCTGTGTTGTGACGTTGACAGGAAAAGCACACCACCTAAAATTACAATTTCATCTCAATTTCAATCCATGAGCTCTCACACCTCTGCAAGTCAATGCTTCCCTCTGCGAAAGGATTTTACTTACTTTTATGTTATTTACTTTCGTGTTATTTTCTTTTATTTGAGTCATCATCTTCTCAGAAAAGCACTAGACCATAGATCACTATTTTCATTCTTATGCATTGAGTCTAGTTAATGTTGGATGTGAGCACGAATGGCTATTTTATATTCTAAATTAAAATGTTGAGTCGCTGTTTGATCCTCAGAGGTGCTCTGCAGTTATGTTTTGCAATCTCAGAAAGGGCTAGCGAGATACCATATCATCATATTATATCATAATTGTTTTGACAAATTGTTGGCATGTGAGATATTTTATTATTGCTCGCTAGTTGGTTATGTTATTGACATGAGTGAATATGATGTTTAAGTGTTATCATTAATATGGTTATTTATGATCTATGCTGAAAACCTAAAGGCCAGCTAAGTATATGTACATCAACAAGAATAAAAGATTTTGTAAGAGTTTTCTTTATCACTTTCAGTTTGCCAACTGAATTCCTTGAGGACAAGCAAAGAGTTAAGGTTGGGGGAGTTGATACATCGCCAACATATCTATTCCATATAGTTTTGCTCTTGTTTTGGAACTCTAATTTGCACGATTTGAATGAAACTAATCCGCACAGATGCTGCTTTTAGCAGAACTACTATGATGTTGTTTTTGTGCAAAAATGCAATTTCTTAGAATTGGACAAAATGTTTTCCATAAATTTTCTGGAATATGTGGAAAATATTGGAGAAAATACCCACGAGATGGGGGCCACCTGTTGGTGCCAAGCCAACAGGGTCTGGCCACCCCTTAGATGCACCGTGTTGATGGAGAATGGTTGGTGATTGCGACAACGGGAATCATGAGGTGGCCTGGAATCAACAACCCTTCTCCATCAACACCATCATGATGGCCACCAATAGGACTGAGTAATTCCTTTATAGGCTTGTTGGACGGTGATGTGATTGGATGATAATTATCATGTAATCAAGTTATTTTGATAGGGCTTGATCCCCAGTATCCACTATGTTCTGAGCTTGATATGGCTATGACTTTGCTATTGTCACACCCTGTGTTTTAACTCTCCTGGCTAAATTAACTTTTCTAAAAAATTAAGACCAATTAATTTTTTTGTGAATGTTTGTGATGCTTGATGTGATTGTTGCTTGGTTGCTTGTGTTCTAAATCACAAGGTTCCTACTATTTTCTAGACTCACCTCCTGGACCCAAACCTTTATCCAGTGACCATACCATGTGTATAGGACCAAAAACTATTTTTACCCAAATATTATTTTTTGACCAAAACTCATTTATTTAATTTAAGCTTTCAAAAACCCGTGAGTTGGGATTTCTACTACAAGTCCTCAAATAAGGGAAGATGTTTTGTCCCAAATATTTTATTTAAATTCTATTATCGAAAATACTTAAGAAAACCACAAAATGATTATTTTAAAATATATTTTCCTACTTTATTTAAATACATTTTGTAAGGCCAGAAATGGTCCCTTATGAAGGAAAATTATTTTTATTGCTTCCAAAATATTTGAGAAAATTTAGAGAAACTCAGTGTTCATATATATTCCATATATATAAGAGTGTCAACACATGGTCATGTTCAAAATATTGGACAAAACCCTTCAAAACCCTTTCTACCTATTTCAAGCTTTTGAAATATTCTCAATAAATCCTAGTAAGATTCTAGAAATTTACACAAGATATATGTGATGATCTTCCCAAGTTTGATCTCAATCCAAGTTGATTTGGTTCAACTAAATATTCCAAAACCCTATGTGTCCAGATCAAAATTTGAGCAGGTCTACATTGCCAAGTGTCTCCAATTGTGCTCAAATTATGTGGACATGTTTTCATGCTCTAATAATGCATCCATGCCAAGTGGCGCATCAAGGAGAATAGATTAACTTGTCCAAAACCCCTCAAAACCTTATCTCTTGATTTCTAGAATTGGGGAACTTTGCCTTGTGAAGTTTCTCCAATTGATCCCAAACTTTTTGGGCATGCTATAATACTCAAATAATGTCAGCACACCAAGTGGTGAATTTTTGGGAACGAAATTGCATGGGTTTATCTTCAGAAAAGTCATTTCTGCCTATTTCTAGGGTTTTTAAAGTCTACGTTGGAAACTTTCTCCAATAAATCCTAAATTTGGCATCCTGTGTCATTTTCACCTATCATGTGATCGTGTTAAGTTTCATAGCAATTAGAATCCATTTGCTAGCCCTAACAACCATCAAACACCTTCTACTCACTTACCAAACTTGCTTCTTTGACCCCTTCTACTAATCTCCTTGAGCTCATTTTTTACCATAGCTTCTTCTATCCCTCTATCACCCCTAGTAATTTTGCCATGACACCATCTCTCTACCTCTCCTTTTTACCATGGCAACACTTATTTTACCCCTCTCCCAGTAATTATGTTCAAGCCAATGCTCCCACATCCTTCCAAAGAACCTCTAGTATGCTAGTGCACAATTTCACGCAAATATATGGCATGCTCATGTGGAAAATATGAGCAGCCCATGTGGGACTTGATTTTGGCAGAAATGTGGCCTTGAACTGTAAGTGCTAGCTACACTCCTCTCCTTGATCTCAAACTTGGCAGTATTTTAGTCCTTTCGCTGCTAGACAAGGTTTCATTTCAAATTCCTCTGAGTAAAAACACTTTGTGCTAGCTCAAAGTTTGCTGTTGCAAACTTAAACAGGGACGAAGCCCCTCCAGCATTACCGCATATGGGGCCAAACTCCTCAGTAACTCCACTGTGGGCATGAATGCGTGTGGTGACCACCTCCCTGGCATGCAAAAGTGGTGGTCTGCGCCTTGTTCTTGTCTTGCACCTGCAGAGTGCCCCAACGCGCCAGTGCATCCCTCTTCCCACCATTTATCCCCTCCTTAATGTAATCTAGGCTCCGAAATTGCCCAGGCCATGTGTCCGCCGTGCCTAGAGCACCCGAGGCGCGTCTAAGCTCCCCTCGGGTGCCCCCTCCATTTTACCCGTGTCCCTGCTGCTTTATCTTCACTCTCTCTCCCTCCTAATGGCCAATAGGCCCTCCCCATTCTGTCTCTTGAGCCGTGCGTCCATCCCCATGCCCACACCTTCTTCGCGTGCGGCAGCTCAAATCCGAGTCTGCGGTTGCTCCCATTCCCCTCTAGCCCACGCCGAAGCCCTCGAGAGTCGTGTCACTCCTCCCCCTCGGCCCCATCTCCTCTTCCCTGGCTGCGCCGCCTGGTCCAAGTTTTCCGTTGCTGCGACCCGCTTGCTTCCGCTGGCGTTATTCTGGTGGCCCTCGGCGTCCGTAAGGTTCGGGAATTGGGGCGCCGCAATCGCTTGTGCCCGAGGATGGCTAGGCAGCGCCAAAGGAGGCTAGTGACACTGTGGGCAAGCACCGGAGCAGCTCGAGTCTGCCTCCACTACTCCTCATGTGCTTGAGCGGGAGGAGGAATAAGACACTGCAGGCGGGGCCCACCTGTCGGTGACCCAACAGGTCGGGCCCACCCCGTTAAGTGGAAGCGCCCGAGGTGCGCTGCGTCTCTTCGCGCAGGAGGTGCATTCGGCATAGTACGCCTTTGGCGTCGTGCCCTTTGCTGGCCAGGCTGAGCCACTAGGCCGACCCAAGCTCTATCTTGTGCCGAGAGCGCAACTTAGTTTTTTGGGTAGAGCCCCTTTCTCCATTTTTGTTTTCTTTCCAGAAACTTGTAAAATCCTTGGTAAATTCATCTTTGCTCCAAAAATGTTGATTCAAATTTCTATAGCTTCCAAGAATCATGTACTATCTAGATATATGCCTTCCCAAATTTTCCAAGAAAATATTCTATAGTATTAATATTAAAATACAGATTTTAATATTTAAAACCCCACCTTGCAAAATTCCTAGAGAGGTCAAATCAACAACAAATAGAGTGATTTGAATTTCCACACACTTATAAAATCATGCTCTAATTTTCTAGCCTTAGTCAACATTTTTCTCTACCATATTTCAGGTGAACCAAATAAATAGCACGTATTTCTATTTATTCCATGTTAGAAAATCTATAGGAAAACCGTACCAACTCCAAATCTAGTGAAACCACTTCTTAAATATTTATAAAATCATGCCCTATTAAATGAGTGCCTCCAACCGTTTTAGCAGAATATTTTCTATAGACTTGTTATGGGACCAGTGATGCCTCCATTTCCTGCATTAAAAAATCTCTGGTGATCCAAATCCCTTAGAACAACTTTAGGCATTTTTCTTATGACCAGAGATGTCCAAGAAAAATAAAATTCCTATTTATAGAGCACTTTATGTTCTGCTTGTTGTGTGGCTTATCATTGTTATTTCCGACGATATTTGGCGAAATAAACGGAGTTCTCGGAGAGAGGCAAGAAGGATGAGAAGACCTCGAAGACTTTGTTGAACCACGCAAGTAGCCCTCTGACCATGCATAAGAAACTTTTATTTGCATGTCATGTGGTACCTTACTTATGCATATATTCATGTTGGATGGGAGACCCCCCCTGTTGGGTTGTCCTTGAAAAACACCTCGTTGAAACATGCATTTGGGCATGACCCTACCACCTATGAGGGTTGTGCATGTGGGGTAGTTAGGTGCTCCGCAAAGATGGATGCAAATATGCATGGTGACGATGAAGGGAGTGTTACAAATGCTTTTTGAAAACCCCGTCGGGTGCCACTAATGCATGAGGGTGATGTTGTTGAGATGGATGACCACTTGAGAAAGCGGTGGTGTACCAAGAAAGGTTTTGTGTGCGTGGTTTTTGAAAGGGGTTAAATTTAAGATTTCCCGACAGTCCCAACCTTACACATGTGACCACGATACCCCAGTATGGGAACGAGGCTTTGTTGATTACTTTGGTCGATACTAGCAGAGAGCTCACATTAATAGTGGCCACTCTCGTGACGGGGTAGTGCCAGATAGAACGACTATGCTGTTTTAACAGGTCCCGGACACATCGTTGGTCCCTGCATGGATGATACAATCTAGAGCCAGGCTCGTATGATGCACATCATGTGGGCTATATACCAAACGAGTGGACTCTTTGTATAGTGTCGCCAGGGGAAAGGCATTGTTCGGGTGCTTACCTCAGGTATGTAATACACTACTAGTCATGGATGACACAGAAGTTCCCCGAGTCTTGTGGGTACAACACGTAACCTCTACAGAGTGTAAAACTATTCAAAAAGCCGTATCCACGGTGAAGGACAGTTGGGTAATCCTGCTTAAACTATGTTGAGTCGTTTCCACATAAACCAAGTGTGAGTGTGGGAAAGTATGAGAAAAGTATGGTGACATGGGAAAGATGATGCTTGAGCTAAGTCAGGTGACTTGGCATGATGGGTGGACATGGGTTCACCGTTCGTCCATGCATGGATGATACGGTCTAGAGTTGTGCTTGTAAGACGTACATTATGTGGGTTGGGTACCAATCGACTGGACTCTTTGCCTAGTGTCGTTAGGGGAAAGGCATTGGTCGGGTACTTACCTCGAGTATGTTATATAACGCGAGTCGTGGATGACACGGAAATTTCCCGAATCTTGTGGGTACAACGCGCAACCTCTGGAGAGTGTAAAACTATTCGAATAGCCGTGTCCATGGTCAAGGACAGTTGGGTAATCCCGCTTAAACTACGTCCACTCGTTTTCGCACGAACCAAGTATGAGTGTGTTTGTGGTTGGGAATGATGATGCTTGTCAAGTCGGATGACTCAGCATGAAGGGTGAACATGGGATGTTCAGCCCTCGGCAGATATGTTGGTATCTGTAACCTATCCTTATGATTACCATCTACCTTATGAAGCATGATTATACCTACACTTGACCATGTTACTGCATTTAAAGAAAAACCTACTTTCCGCAAAGGCTGCATACTTATGATATATCATGTTGCATTATTGCCTTGTTCCGCATCATGGGTTGCTTGTGAGTAC
Source organism: Hordeum vulgare subsp. vulgare (assembly GCF_904849725.1). NCBI lineage: Eukaryota > Viridiplantae > Streptophyta > Magnoliopsida > Poales > Poaceae > Hordeum > Hordeum vulgare. The sequence continues at coordinate 154,392,456 of NC_058522.1, read as the reverse complement.
ATTCAAAGTACTCATTGGCTTGCCACTGGTTATTTCATTGACCAGGTAAGAGAGAACTGGAGATGGAGGTGTGTAACTTGGTGACGTTCCTGCGAGCTAGGACGCTTCCGAGTCAGAATGCGTGTAGGTTAAGGCTGATGGCGTGGGTTCACGCTTTCGACCAGTAATTCCGCTACTGGTCAAGTTTGGTGTGTTGGCCTTCAAGGCCCTATCTATGTAAGACTCGACCGCAGTAGTCATTAAATCTATCAAACGATATGTATGGATGTAAGACTCTTGTTATTCAGTTTCTGTGTGTTCGGTGAGCATTGATCTCTGGGATCACCGAGGACGTTCATTCGGCAATCTCGACTCTTAAGTAGGGGTCCCCACATACTTGGTATCAGAGCCATCCTGACCGTAGGAAGCCCTTAGTTAGCAAGGACGTTATTTAGGATAAAGCTATTTTTTGGACCCTTCAAAAGTAATTGCAAAAGTTGTCTCTTTCTCACCCATCCTAAATTTTCAAAGGGAGCAAAGGTTTTTGCCTTAGCACTTCTGCCCTTGTTCTCTTGAGTCTCCTCATCAGCTTTTTCAAACTTCCAAACGGTCGCCCACGTACTTGGAAGACAAGGATGGCAACGCTACAACCAAACGATACCAATAGAAGCTACCCCCACAAGGGATGAGGACATCGAGACTCAAAAGATGGTGACACCCTCGACACTGCCCTGGAGTGATGCAAGCCTTTACCTATGATGATCAGGACATAATATATGCAAGACCATGATATGCATCGCTGATACAGCGACCCTGTCGTTATTGAAGTTGCATAGACCACCTCTAGTGGACGAGAATATTGTCGTTTGGTCCGCCTCACATATGTGAGCAGGAAAACGGTTCTCTTCATCCCCGCTCTAGGTGTCATTATTGTTATCAACATGACTGACATGTCGGAACTCTATCAAGCCTTGTCAGTGTCCTCGCATAAAGGTTGTCCACTTGAAACTCTCAGCATGGTGGAAGGGAAGAAGATATTGGTAGGATTACGAGACAACAGAAGACCATGTCAGCAACAACCATGAGGAACCACCTTCGTAGGCAGCTCACTAGATGAGAAGGCGTCAAAGACTCTTTTCTTCCCAACCCGAGTTGTTTTGGAAAACAACAACAAGGGTAACATCGAACGCATGAGAAGGTCCAGATGACTGAGCGGACTCCTCTCCGAAGCACGAAGTGAGCATGACTGTCGAGTCCGAGAACCCCTAGGGTAGGATGAGTCATGAATCCCCTATACGAAGTCAAGTCAGTGAAATGGTTAGGATGGAACCATTTTTGGTGTTGCTTTTTTTGTTCGTGCTTTGATATAAGTCGCACTTTTGCTCTAGGCAACAAGCACACAGTTATATCACCTGCCTCATCTTGATGTTTGAGTTGACTTCTCGACAATTGATTGATTGCACTTGCACTATACCACCCCCTTAGGCACTCCCCTCTATGCTACTTTCTCTCTTTTCTCGACAACTTGAGACCAGCAAGTTAGGATGCACTAAGGCTCCACTTCGACGGATAGCTGATACTGAAGACGCTGGCTATAATGTGCTCCACCAGGTGCGGCCTGTAGGAGTTATGCTTTCCCGCAAGATTGAAAACCCATCCCTAGACCAAACTATCATCACAAGCTTCCCAGCTCAAACTTCTGGTCACGTGTCTAATACACGAATTTGCCACAGCACCCATTGAGCTCCGATAAACCCTGTTTAGCACCAGGTTCCTAATGGAACAACTTATTACTATGAACAAGTATCCTTCATTCTTAAAGCTAGCACCAGAACCCCGATGCCATAGGAAGGATCGTTCCGAGATATATGATTCGCAGATAATACATGTTGTGATGACAATACGGATCTTGAGGATATAGCTAGACTAACTTGGTGGATCATAAGACCCTTATAAAGGTAGGTGAATTTGGTGGAACAGGTTGATAAATTAGCATAACCTACATATTCCTGGAGTAAGTTTGGATTCAGTAGGACAATTATGATCGTGAGCTAACGTTATTAGTGATATAATAAATTGGCTTTATCTATTAATAGTCATGGTTTGATGAGGTTACCATAATGACTTGGAGTATCGATGATGAATGAGGTCACATGGTTTGGAGTAAATTAGATTTAGCCCGATGATCTCGATCATGATGCCATGTCTCTCGATGGATAACGAGTAGAAGTATCAGAGTTGTCGAGTTGATTTACGAACCTATATAAGCATGGCCTTGGATATTAGTTGGCCATGATATTGAGAGTCGATGGACATACTGTGACGTAGTCCTTGCAATAATATGTGGATTATGAGGAATTTAGGCGGTCATGTGGAACCCTATTGATATTTGTATTTGTAGGGGTGATGGGTCCAGTGATGATCGATGGGATTGGTGGACCACTTGATAGGATTCATAGGAAGGAAACAAGGTCTTGGATTGGTATACTATGTGTTTCCTTAATATAGGAATGCATTATAGTGGCCATTGGGTAATCTAGTTGAGCACTTGGATTGTAGCATATCAGTTCAAGCTTTGGAGGTTGCATGCTTTCCCGAAGATTCGTACACACGGATACATATGTAACATAGCTATAGTATGCTTATGAGATTAGGTTAAGGTCTTTTCCTCAAACCCTGGAGTTGACTAGCATGAGTGAGGTGGAGTTGACTTGTGTGAGTTGGTACTTTTGATGATATAGGGTAATCATTGTCCGGAGATAGAGGTTAGACTATTGGCATCTTAGGAATATGCTTAAGGATAAGATGATAGTGTTCACTCACCTCCTAAGTTCCTTGAAACCCCAAAGCTTCACCGAGGCTTAACATGGTTGGAATATGACCACAAGAAACGACTCTAAGTCGTTGGAATATGGCGAGTACTTCGCCCTCACCACCACCCATGATGTGTATGACGAACATGGGCATGGAGAATTAGATCATGTTGGACCACAAATCCCTCGTCCAGTGACCGCTCATAGCAAGTTCCCGGTCTCCTCAACTGTCTCATGAGCACTATGTTTATGTGATGCTTGGAGAAGTATGTTTTTATCCTCTTGGATGACATGCTTATTTACCAAATAAGAGGAGGAGCATTTTAGTCCTGTTTGGACAAGCCCCTGGAACACCGATCGCTATGCCCCTCGAGAGTAAGGTGTTATCTCGAGAAGGTGGGCTTGTCGAAGCAACCTCAGGGTAGCAGAAATCTATCCTACCCAAGACAAGACGAAGAACCGCCATGGTTGGGAAACCATGAAGAAGAAGAAGAAGAAGCAGTAGAGGTCAACCACCGCCCCTCTGCCGACTACGTCAACTATGTCAGGAATCATCGACATGCAAGCACGATGAAGCCTTTGGACATCAACAAAAACCAGAGAGCCCTTCTTGGTCCAAATAAAGGACAATAGTACTAATTGGATCATGGTGAACACCTGCCAACAGTGATTCACCCCGCTTGCCAAGCCTGTTACATTAGGGATTGGATGACTGGTCTATATACTCTTGGGTAGCCAGCTCATCGAGAACCCCTCATGAACCTTCTGAGATGATAGATCCTGTTCTAAACACTGAGTCTCCGAGCTTAGACTCATGGATGATACCCCAACCCAGACCTTTCTACAAAAAGCTACGAAGAGGATAGAAGACCAAACATCTGATGGCACACCGGAAGCATGCATCCCTGACGACAACGACAAATGGCCGGAGAAGGAGGCATATGCACGGGCAACTTACTCAAGCTGAAGAACTCGATTAAAGCCCATGGAAAACCCTTCTATTCTAAAACGAGACATCTAGATGTCACTAACCGACATGAGAAGCCCCAGTACCAGCACCCATACACGCTACCTTGCCACGTATTCCGACTTTGGAATACACGTGCAAGCCAAAACCTTGCAGGAACATAGTCCACCAAGCCCTTGACCCTCAGTCAAGCCTAACTTATTGCCAGAACCCTGCTCACGGTCAGGAAAGTATGAACGAAGCATTCAAAGCAGTATCATCAAGCACTTCAAGACCCACAGGAGCAACCACATCGAAGAAGGAACAACTTGGGAATGTGAAGACTGTCTCCGACCCGAAGTTATCAATCTCTCCAACGCCTAGCCTAGAAATCTCGAGGATGAGATTTTCCTTAAGGGGGTAAGGTCTGTCACACCGTGAGTTTTGACTCTCCTGACTAAATTAACTTATCTGAAAAATTAGGACCAGTTAATTTTTTATGACTGATTGTGATGCTTATGTGATTGTTGCTTGTTTGCTTGTTTGCCTCTGTTTAAATCCCAATGTTCCTACTACTTTCCGGACTCAACCTCCTTGACACAAACCCTTGCATAATGATCATGCCATGTGCATAGGACCAGTAACTATTTTTACCAAACATTATTATGACCACAAGCATTTCCTTGATTTAAGATTTCAAAAATCCCTAAGTTGGGATTTGTACTACATGTCCTCAAATTAGGGAAGTTATTTTGCACAAAATATTTTATTTAAATCCCATTATCAAAATGACTTCCAAAATCCGCAATATTATTATTGTAAACTTTAATTTACTATTTTATTTGAATACCTTTCTTTGAGGCTAGAAATGGTCCCTTATGAGGGAAAGTTATTTTAATTGACTTCCAAATAATTGAGAAAATTTAGGGAAACTCAGTGGATATATATATATTCCATACATAAGAGTTTCAACAGATGGTCATGTTCAAAATATTAGGCAAAACCGTTCAAAACCCTTCCTGCATATTTCAAGCTTTTGGAATATTTCTTTACGAAATATTCTCAATAAACCCTAGTAAAACTCTAACATGTCACGCGTGATATATGTGATGATCTTGCCAAGTTTCATCGCAATCCAAGTTGATTTGATCCAACTAAATATTCCAAAACCATATATGTCCACATCCAAATTTCAGCAACTCTACATTTCCAAGTGTCTCCAATTGTGCTCACATTTGGTGGAAATGTTCAGATACTCCAGTAAGATGTTCATCAAGTAATTGTACCAAACATCCACACCAGGTGGTGCATCAAGGTGAATAGATGAACTTGTCCCAAACCCCTCAAAACCTTCTCTGTTGATTTCTACACTTGGGAAACTTTACATTTTGAAGTTTCTCTAATTGGCCCCAAAATTTTTGGGCATGCTCTAATACTCAAATAATGCCACCACACCAAGTGGTGCATTTGTGGGGATTAAATTGCATTGGTTTATCTTCAGAAAGTCACTTCTGCCTTTTCCTTGCATTTTTCAAGTCTACATTGGAAACTTTCTCCAACAAATCCTAAATTTGGTGCACAAGCTCATTTTGACCTATGATGTGATCCTGGGTAGTTTTATAGCAATTGGAATCCATCTCGTAGCCCTAACATCCATCGAACACCTTTTTCAATTTGCCAAAGTTGCTCCATTGGCCCCTTCTACTATTTCCCATGAGCTCAAATTTTTACCATAGTTCTCTCTTGTCCCCCTTTACCTCGAGTAACCTTCCATGGCCTCTAGTAAATTATTGGATGATGACTCCATCTGTCTACCTCTCCTTTTTACCTTGGCAACACTATTTTTACCCCTCTTGCTATACTTCTTCTCAAGGCAATGCCCCCACATCTTCCTAGAGATCCTCTAGCATGCAAATGCATCATTCCAAACCAAAATATGGCATGCTCATGTGGGAAATATGAGCAACCGTTCTAAAACTTTTTTTGGCAGAAATTTGGCTTTGGACTTGTGGGGACCCTCACTTACAAGTCGAGATTGCCGAATGAACGTGCTCAACGATCCCAGAGATCAATGCTCACCGAACACACAGATACTGAATATTAAGAGTCTTACATCCAAGTACCGAAAAATTAAAACACATGACCATCAAGGTCAAGTTCACAAGGTAGGGCCTATAATGCCAAAGCACACTAATACAACGAGTACCGGAAATCTCGGGGCTAAGCGGGTGCCCATTCTATCAGCCTACACCAACATGCATTATGACTGGGAAGCGTCCTAGTTCGCAGGGCAGTCTCCGATGACATACTCTTCTCCAATCTCTGGTCCTTTCATGTATGGTCAATAATATAACTAGTGGTAAGCCAATGAGTACTTTGAACACTACTAGGAAAAGGCTTGCTAATGGCGCACCTATTTTTGCTACTAATGGCGCACAATAGGTGCGCCACTAGCATCACGCCATTACATTTTTTTACTAATGGCGCACCACAAGTGCGCCATTAGTATCTGGTATAATAATGGTGCACCAGGTAGTGCGCCATTAGTATTGCTCACGGTGCGCCATTAGTATCTGGTATACTAATGGCGCACCAAGTAGTGCGCCATTAGTATAGATCCTGGTGCGCCATTAGTATAGATCCCGGTGCGCCATTAGTATAGATCCTGGTGCGCCATTAGTATAGATCCTGGTGCACCATTAGTATAGCTTGTGGTGCGCCATTAGTATGCCTCCCAGGGCCATATTTACCCATGTTCTCTGGCTTACTAATGGCGCACGAGTGTGCTGAGTGATGCGCCACTAGTATGAATATTAGCTATTTAATTTATTTTTTCTCATATTTGCACAGATTACAAAATATATTATTGCACAGAATATAGATAGCACAACATATAAACAACAGATTTATCGAATACAATAGAAGATTAGTCTCCGAATACAATTCATCATATTAGTCTCTGAATTTAAAATACCGAACAAAGTTAGAACATTACAAGTCTCGAGACCGCGAGTAGCGAGTTTGTCTTCACATTACAAGTCGATATCGACCATCTAAACTACCATCACATAGAAGAGAGCTGCGGTCATCACGATGAGCATAATCGCAATGAAACTGGTCTTCATCCGGTTCCTCCAACACTCCCTCCTCTCTCCCGCTAGATAGCGCGCGTATCTAACTTCCGCCTCCGCCCTTGTGGGGTACCCTTTGTAACTGTTACCGCTGAATCTGTCTCCGACACTCCTCTGAGTCGTCGTAGACTCCGGGAACCTTACCCTTGTACACGACATACGAAGGCATCTCTATGCACTAGCCAAACAAAACGTTAGTAGCAATTCACAGAGACATACAAGTTCATTAAAGTTTAATATTACAACTATAACAGCACGATTCATGGTCCTACTAATAAATAGCATCGATTATATATAAGTTGAACGACTGTCCAAACCAAAGAGACATACCAGTTCATTAAAGTTTAATATTGCAACATGAATTAGTAGCGATTCACGGGAACATGGATGAAGCCGCCGTCTTTCGTGATGGTCATGAAATTGCGGTCGTTGTCAGCCTGCATTTGTAGCATTATATCTATCTCACTATTGGACAGCGGAGATCTGAGGTAGAACTACCTCGAGGTACGAAGGACATCTTGATGGATGATTTCCGCAAACTCCGACTGGATGCGAAAGAATTCTTGTCTAATGTCTGCATCCTGGATTGCCGACAAGCGTGCGACCCAATCTATGAGATTATTTGGTAGCCGAACGTGATTACTGTCCCGTATGATCGCCCGCATGTGATGGAGGGCGTAGTAGGCATCCTTCTGACTGCCAGGCGGCTGCTTGACGCAGGCGAACGTCGTATTGTGGGTGAACACGTGCTTGCCGTGCCTGAGACTTGTCCTGCTGAAGGTGCCTCCAGATATGGCGTAGCCGGGAAGAGCTTTATCAAGAACTTTCTTGATATTTGTGTAGTCTTTTTTTGACTGACGGTCCGAGTCGAAATACGTGGCCGTGGAGTATTTCAGGCTTAAGAGGATGAGTGTGCAACGTGTGTCACTGCACAAAACACGGAATGTTAGAAAAAAAGGACGATCAAAATGTATGAAATCATATGTTACGTGGCGATGAGGGGATAACTTACCAGGGAAAGTAAGGCACGAGGAAGTTATCCTTTTCTGAGTTTGCCATAATGACGCCTTCGAGGTATGAACTCGCGACTTGCCGGTCCCCAGCGCTGCCCAAGATCTTGGCACGCATATAGAAGGGGTCGACTATCACTAGGTCCGGGGTCTTGTCTCTAATGATCTGCATCTCCATACTCAGCGAAAATAGCCCAATGAAGGTGTAGTGCAGCGGATGAAGGTTAAACATAGCGAAGATGTTAGCAAACCGCAGGACGATCATACCCCCGATGGCGCTATCGACAAAGCCCTTGCCCTCTGGCACCTTGGCCACGAAAACCGGGTATGCCACATTATTCTCGGAGAGACGCCGCTTCTCCAAACAAAGAACACTATCATGCAGACTCCGCATAGCACTGGTTGCAGCATTGAGCATATTAGTCGGTAGCATCGGCCTACCCGCCACATGCACCCTCCTCGAGATATCCTTAGGTGAAGGTGGCCCGTCCAGAGCACGGATCGTACTCAGTGCCGGCTGGCTCGCACCCTTGTTAGTCTTTCTTTTCTGTCCCTTCTTCTGCTGATGTAACGGGATCGAGTTCATTTGCTCAGAGACCACCTTCTTGAGTGTGTTGGGGCTGATAATATTTCGCACCTCGGCTATCTGAGGCTCGGTGAAGGTGGCAGTTGGAGGCATCTCCTCAAAACTAAACGCCAGACAACGCCTGTTGCAATTGGGCTTCTCCGTGGTACCAGCTAGATCGCGGTTGTCTTTTGCAGGGTTGGGTTCTTGAGAAGGAGGCCCCAAGAATTCCTCACCGTACCCATGTTCGGCAAAGTACTTATCGACCTTGGTAAATGTACCATCATCGTCATCGTCGTCGTCCAGATCCTGTGCCATATGCATGTCCAGATCCTGTGCCATATGCATGTTCGGTAGCGTTGCAGCGGTCTTGCCATGGCTTGGCGCCGGCACGACTAGCGATGTTGTCTGTGGGGTGGTGTCCCCCGCCCCCAAACGAATCTGGCTCTTCGTCCAAAGCACGGGCCAACTTAAGCAGGCGCTGAGGGTCATCACATCATCTTCACAAGTCGTCGCAGCCTGGCAGCACCCGAACCAGTTGAACCCTATGCGTGGTGGGTGGCATCAGTTTACCGTGGAACATGGGGTTCCCCGGTTGAACGATTCTGCCCTTGGCGACATCGATCAACTCGCCGCCCATGAAGTGCAGGAGAGTGCATGGAACGTCGGCGCCGACGCCCTGCGAAAACATGTAGGGCGTCAGGGATGCCCAGTCAAAGGCAAGGAGATGAAGTCATCGGACGAGAGAGGCTTAGTTACCGTGATGGCGTCGAGCTCGGCCAATGTCGAGGCACCGCCAACGGCGGGCGTGCAAGTGACGGAGGGGCCGCTTGCTGCCGAGGTGCCGGCCGGCGCTGGAGACACCAATGGCGCCGGTGCCGGAGACACCAATGGCGCCGGCGCCGGAGACACCAATGGCATCGCCTGCGCGTTGTGCGAGTTGCTGGCCGTGAAGCTAGGAATCGGGGGCGGCCCCTGTTGGCCGCCCGCAATCCACGCCTGCAGCCCCTCAATCAAGGTAGGCACAATGGTGGTGATCACCCCTCCCACTTGGTGTTGCATTAGCTCTTGGACCATCTCCGGAATCCGCACCACTTTTGCCTTGAGTTCTTCAACCTCGCACGACTGGCTTTCCAAGTTGGTATTTCTCTCCTTTCGCCCACCAGCGTTATAGTATGACGACCATTTCGTGGACAAGCCTTTGCCGGCCACACGACCAGCTGACGACGGCTTACTGGACATATCCTTGTTTTTCATTATGTAAAACGCCCTATTTAAATTGGTGTCCCAATGGGAGCTCTGAGGCAACCCCGCACTACTGCTTTCAGTGTCCTGCGGAAGGAATGAACCATTTAGAAATTTGGCTTCATTAATTAGAATGCAACCATATGGAGCTAATTACGTGGGGTGTATTCCTTACCAGAACACGCTCAATTACCCTGGTCTTCGCATCCGTGGTAAGCTCCTTTGTTACCGGGCCCACCTTGTACCGGGCCCTGACATAGTTCCTGGTCTGCTTGTCACCGTATTTCTTGAAGCGGGGTGGTAGGCCTTGCTCGGCACGCTCCGCGTCCTCCTTGTCCCATATAGGTTCCGCCACTCTGTAACCGCCGGGACCGAGTTTGTGGACCCCTAAGTTCAACTCCCACATTTCTTTCCCCCATTGACTTGATTCTGCGGTTGCCTTGCTCTCGCACTTGATCTTGAACTCCTTGTAGTCATCTTCGCTGATCGAAGGATTTTTCGCCTTGATCTTCTCATAACTATCACCTTTGTCAATTATTCTCTTCACCACGCTTCTCCAAGTAGACAGGGCCTTGCGCATCTTCGTGAGGGCGGCACTATTCACTTTATTCCTTGAGAGGCGTGTGTTTGCGACGTCACCGGGGAACTTGTATCGTTCGTCCAACTTCGTGAAGAGGAGGTTGCGCAAATTCCCTCGGTCCTTATGCCTTAGGTTCTCGGTGTTGATTGAGACAGTGCTCTGGAGAATGCACCCGAGCTGAACCGCGTACCCCTTGACTATTTCTTTGGGCGCCGTTGGATACCCGTCGGAGTTCACTTCAGTAAATTCCTCCTTTACGGTGCTGAGCACGTTCGGGCGCCGGTCCTTCCGTTGCCTCTTCGATTGGCTGCCATCTGTGGGTGCGCTGCCATCATCAGTGGTGGCATCCTCGGCGGCATCATCAGTGGTGTCATCCCCGACGCCACTAAGGGTTGTGTACTCGAGATCGGTGTCTTCCGTGGCGTCCTCATAGCGGTGAGGTTCTTCCTCCATCTCCTGGGACAACTCCCAGAATGGCTTGCCGAACCGCCGGCCTCATCGTTGTGGGCCATGTTTCGCTCTAAATAGGAAAAAAGTTTGGTCAAAACGTTGGTTATTGTCAAGGAACAAGATCATGGCCTCATCATTTAGGGTTTGTCGACACCGAGGCATCCTAAAAGCTAATATTTTATCATTTAGGGTTTGTCGACGCCGATGCACCGTAAAAGTCTAAGCTTTCATCATTTAGGTTTTTATCGACACCGAGGCACCCTAAAAGCCAAGGTTTTATAATTTAGGGTTTGTCGATGCTGAGGCACCCTAAATGCTAAGTTAAGTTTTCATCATTTAGGGTTTGTCGATGCCGAGGCACCCTAGGTTGACTGATATATATGGGTATCTTCTAATAATATACCCTATCAAGAAAAGGGAAGGAGAATTCTAAGTTGGGCCTAATCACTTGGCTCTATTGCCACCTATGGTTTAATGCAGCAAGAATAAAGGGGCAGTTGATCCTACTTAATTAAGTACTAAGATACCCCGGCCCATGCATTAGTTGCAAGTACCCCATATGTCCTATTTTTAGCAAAGTCATGCTAAAATTCACGGAGAATTTCAGGATGACCTTTGCTGAAAACGGAAGTTCATCGACATTCCGGCAAACTCAAGGGCCTCTCGGGGTACCTGCAAAATCATCACGACACGATGGTCGGAAACAAAACCTAGCAAACTAGCACCACAATGTGCCTCTACTTTCATATGGATGAAAAGGACACAGACCATATGGTCCTCTGCTTTCATATGGACAAAAATAGGTCACCCAACAAAAAATCATCAATAGTTTAGCAAGTTTGTACCCTTAAGAATGAACATATAGCAATATCTGTTGTCCCCCCAAAACATACGGAATTCAAAATCAGCTCAACTTAGATGACTAGCTAACTCATTTTTCAGATAGCAATATATGTTGTCCCCCCATTGTACCTGAAGAACTAGCGGCTGCTGCTCCTCTGCCCGTGCTGCTGATGCTCCTCTTCCGCTGATCCAAGTGACTGTGCTGTGCTGCTGCTGATTAGAACAATTTTGCTCCTCTGCACTCTGAAGAAGGTAACTCCGTCAGAGTACTGTACCTGAAAATTAATGAAGTTGATTTAGTGTTAAAATTAGGCATGCGTTAAGTATGACAACGCATGTAAAATTGATAAGTACTAGGACAGTCTAAGTTAAGAGTTAGGGATTACAATGTAGACGCTGTTGCAAGCTTACGAAGTAAACTAAACATTACTTACAAAGTAAACTAAACTTTGAATGGAAGGGAGGATCCCACCTTGAAAGTATCTATCATAAGCATGTCTTAAATTTTTTTCATAAAGAATAAGCCACCGTTATCAAGCCATTAGACATTAACAGCAACAACAAAAATACAAAACTGGACATGAGTCCAGTGTCCACGACAAGCATTCAATATTTCAGCTTAACATTCAAGCATATGCTCACATAGACAACCATTAGAAAATCGTGCCAGTCTTTCAGAGACTGCAAAATGATCTATGGCCAGTCTGATACTTAACTGGCCAGTAGTTTAAAAGTGCGATATGAAGATAAAACAAACTGGGGATGATACTTTATGTAACACTTTGTAGAGTATTACTTATGTTTTGGTTACCATAAAAATCCAGTAGAGCTCATCCGCGTCGAGAACATTAGCTAATCCTGGGGAAGAAAATAACAACAACATTTTTTACAGACGGAGGAAGTAATTAACTATTGGTTGCAGGAGTGGTAGTAACTACTGATAGTAGAGATCAGTGTGGAAAAAGGGTGGAGGGGGGAGAAAGCAATGCAAATAGGATGAGTCATCCGCCCTGGAAGTGATCAATCCTAAGAAATCTGCTCAGGTGACAGCTAATATGTACAGTGGTGAAATCAACGGAATAACTAGCAGGAATGCCACAATATTCTACAAGAAGCTTTGGCTTCAGTTCAAGTAATATATCGGAAGTATATGAGATCATATGTAAAAGATAATACTACAAGACATGACATAACTCTGATGTCTGCACATGTAAAGAAAATATCATAGTACTAAATTTCCATACTATAAAATGACCCCAAGTTTGTGAAGCAGACAGCAGAGTTCCCTCGGCCACCGCAAGCAAATAGAAATAGCAGAATGATGCCACTTTGTATAAACCTCCAATGGCACTCTTGTCAGTTGCTACAATGGTGTTATTCTTCCAATTATTTCCTCTCATTGCTAACTCCAAACACAAGATTTTCAGCGTTTTCTGCGGGAGCTTGGAAATCATATGGCATTTGATACCACTTGCTCCAATAATTGCAGAAGCATACCAATTTGCAAGGGTGTCTCTTGTCAGCTGATAGAATGGAGTTATTGTTCCAAGTATTTCCCATCGCTGCTAACAACATTTTCAGTGCCCTCTGCTGAAAGCATGGCATTTGATACCCTCTTATTCCTCCATGCACAACCAGAATCTTACACTGCCTGCCATGCCCCTCGCAAATAACACACTGTCTGAAGCTATAACAAAATCCAACAAACACATAAAAACTTCCTCTGCTGGATCACTGATTCTTCTGCCTAAAAATATCGCCGAACGCCACCCCTTTTGGACTAGCAGCAGGCCGCCCAGACTTATTCTGTATCGCAAGCAAGTACCTTCAACAACGGCAATTTTGCCGTCCACTCTCATGCTGAAGAAATCATCGTTGCTTTTTGGACGCTGACGTAGTTCCTAAGCACGCAAGAACCCCTAACCGAGCTCACATAGAAAAGCAGGAGGCGATGGGAGGGAGGGGAGGGGGAGGGGGATGCGTATGGCGTATACCAGGTCCAGCGCGCGGCGGGAAGGTGGAGTAGTTAGGCGGCGTGCGGAGCTCGCCTTCGCCATGCGCGAAGCCGCAGGAGGGGCCGCGGGGGCAGGGGCCGCGGGGATTAGGGGCGGCCGGCTCCGGGGGGACGAAGGAAGGGATCCTGGCTGGCGCGGAAGCCGAGGCCGACAGCGAGCGATCTCTCCGCCAAACCCTGGAGCCGCCAGAGCTCTCTACGTGGACGAAGGTGGGGCAAGGGGTGGGCGGGGACGAGGGCGCGCGAGGGCAGATGGAGTAGAGGAGCGCGAGGACAACAAGCTTAGGAATGGCGCACCTCGAGCGGTGCGCCATTAGAATTTTTTTATATATAGTAATGGCGCATGTATATGAGGTGCGCCTTCTCTACATTGTTAATCTCCGAGAGACTGGCGCAGTGGTGCGTGGGTTTTGCCTGCTAGAAGGAGGTAGCGGGTTCGATCCCCCCTCAGCACCCTTTTTGGGGTTATTTTCCTTCGGCACACTAGCCATCAGAGAGTATTCCTTGCCCTCTTGCACTTTGCTGTCGAGCAGATGCTTCTTAGCCTAGTGGTTTGATGCAGGATTGAGTACCAGGGGGACAGGGTTCGAATCCTCTTCCCCCCTCCTTTTATTTTTTCCTTTTATTTTTTTCTATGCATTGTTTTCTTGTGCTGGTTGCACCTTGGTTTGAGAAGTTGATGCTGTGGTGTGCATCACACCATGAGGGTGATTTTTTTTTGGTATTTGCAAGTAGATTTTTTTTATGTTTGCAAGTATATATTTTTTGCATCACACCATGGTGTGCATCCCTGCCTAGTATATTTTTATTGATGTTTGCAAGTAGATGCCTATGAATAGGAGTTGAATCTTGTGAATAGGTGTTCTAGTGGTAAGTATGCCGACGGCGGCGGCGGTGGAGCGGGGATGGTGCGGGGGGTGCTCGGCGGCGAGGGGGATCTTGCGAGGGGTGATAGCGATCGAGATGGAGGGGATCGAGATCGAGTGTCCTCATGAATATTCAATATTTTTTCATATTGAATATGAAAAAATATCATCAAATTTGAAAATGTCGAAATACAATCGAGAAATGAAGGCTACAATTTAAATACAATCGATCTTAGCTAGCTATTTGTTCACAATCTTCTTGCCCTTATTTTTCGTAAATGGAGTTCTTCTCTTGAACGGACGTCCTTTAGGTAGGGTGGTCCTGCTTCTTCTTGTGGTGTATGCTGGTACTTCATCATCGTCGTCATGTTCCATCTTCGGGTCGCCGTACTTCTCGAAGTCTTGCTCATTGGCGACTCCATCCATTCCGATGATCTTCCTTTTGCCTCTCCTCACGCAACAAGACTCGGCTTTGGCGGGTCGGTAATGAAGAAGCATTGGTCCACTTGGGAAGCCAGTACCCATGGCTCATTTTTCGCGGTGACGTTTGCGCCCACGGTCTTGGATTTGGATTCGGGTATAACCATGGTGGTGAAATACCAGTCTTCTTTTATGACGCTCTTGGTCCATCTGACACGGAACATCGGGACATTCTCTCCAGCGTAGCTCAGCTCCCAGATCTCCTCGATCCTTCCGTAGTATCTGTCCTTGTCGTTACCGGTGTAGGATTCCATCGTTACCCCGGAGTTCTGATAACCATCGCTCTTCATGTCCTTTCCCTCGGTGTAGAATGTGTAGTCATTGGTATCGTACGCCTCATGCGTCATCAGGTTGTGCTCGGCGCCCTGTGACAAGGCGAATATGAGTTGTTCTTCTGCGAAAGAATCCTCATGTAAAGGGTACGACACAAGCTTCTGCTTGAACCAACGCGTGAAACCTGAGTTGTGCTCTTTGATTATATCTCCGTCCGTCCTCTGTTGGCCTCGGTCATTGTACGTCTTTTCAATAAAAGTTTTGTGCTCTACGACCCAAGGATCGACCACATCTATGTGTTGTAGCGCGACTAGGTTTGCTCTTTCAAAGTCGGCGAGTCGACCCTCGAAGTCGACATGCATTTCGCGGCGACCCTCACGGTGACCCCATCCTGCGAGCCTGCCGAGGTGCCTGTTGACGGGCAGACCAACGGGGTTCTCGATGCCTAGATAATTCGTGCAGTAGGAGATGCACTCTTCGGTCAGAAAGCCCCTGGCTATGCTTCCCTCTGGACGTGACATGTTGCGAATGTATCCTTTGATGACACCATTCATCCTTTCGAACGACATCATGCTGTGCAGGAACGTCGGCCCGAGTTGGATGATATCCTCCACGATATGGACCAGCAGATGCACCATAACGTCGAAGAATGCGGGCGGGAAGTACATCTCAAGCTCGCATAGTATCACCACGATCTCTTCCTGTAGCCTTCTGAGTTGCCTCACGCCAACCGACTTCCGAGAGATGACGTCGAAAAAGTTGCATAGGCCAAATAGCGTTTCACGGACGTGCGCGTCCATGATCCCACGGATTGCAACTGGAAGTATCTGTGTCATCAGCACGTGACAGTCATGAGACTTCATCCCGCTAAACTTCTGCTTCGCTGAGTCTAGGTATCTGCTTATCTTCCCCGCGTAACCATAAGGAAGTTTTACTCCTACGAGCCACGTGAAAAACTCACCGATCTCCTCCTGACTTAGAGTGAAGCACGCGGGAGGGAAGTCATTTCCGGTATTCTTGGACTTTTTGCCTTTGCGACGACTTTCCGTGTCCTGCTTCGCCTCATCATCATCATCATTATTAGCGTGAAGCTCCTCCCTGATGCCCATTGATTTCAAGTCTGCCCTTGCTTTCGGTCCATCTTTGGTCCTCTCTGGCATGTTGAGCAGGGTACCAAACAGACTCTCGCACACGTTCTTCGTGATATGCATGAGATCAAGGCTGTGAGGCACACGGAGGATCTTCCAGTACGGCAAGTCCCACAAAACATACCTCGTTTTCCATACCTTCAGCAGTGGCTCTGGCACCTTTCGCTTCTTTCCCGGCCCTGGCGCCTTTTCCCGGCGGTGGGCACTCTTTCCAATTTTTCAACAGCTCGTATATTTCTTCGCCGCTCCTCATAAGGGGGCGTCTTCAGGGTTCGGTTTCACCATCGAACAGATCCTTGCGTTTTCTCCATGAGTCATCATCGCGAAGCCACCTTCGATGTCCCATGAACACAGTTTTTGAAGACCCGGGATCTCTATCTAGCTTGCGATACATTGTGTCATCCATGCACCTGACGCATCCAGAAAATCCATGGACCACCTTCCCCGCGACATATCCGTAACCGAGATAGTCGTGCACCGTCTTGAGCAGTGCGGCTCTTATAGGGAAATATTCTTTCTCTGCGGCGTCTCACGTATTGGCTGGCGTTTTCCACAGCGTGTCTAGCTCCTCTTTCAGCAGCCCCAGATATAGATTGATGTCGTTCCCTGATTGTTTTGGCCCTTCGATTAGCATACTCATGTGAATGTACTTCCTCTTCATGCACAACCAGGGGGGAAGGTTGTACATCCACACAAACACATGCCAGGTGCTATGTGTGCTTCTCTGGCTGCCAAATGGATTGACTCCATCGGTGCTCGCGCCCAGCACGATGTTCCTTGGATCGTCCCCAAATTCTGGGTATTCGTAGTTCAACGCTTGCCACTGGCTCGCATCCTTAGGGTGACTCAGCATCTTGTCTTTTTTATTTATCTCCGGATCATTTGCATCATCTTCTCGCTTTTTCTCCTCCCTATCCGCGTGCCAACGCAGGAGCTTTGCTACCTTAGGGACCGCGAAATACCGTTGCAGACGAGGAGTGATCGGAAAGTACCACACAACTTTTCGAGGAGCTTTCTTCCTCTTCTTGTATCGACTGACGCCGCGCACCGGACATATGGTAGACTCCGCGTGCTCGTCCCGATAAATGATGCAATTGTTCATGCACGCATGGTATTTCACGTGCGGTAAATCCAGAGGACACACGATTTTCTTCGCCTCCTCGAATTTGGTCGGGCACTTGTTCCCCTTGGGAAGACGTTCGTGCCAGAATGACATGTTCTCGTCGAAGCATGCATCGGTCATTTTGTGTTTTACCTTCATCTCCAGAGCCATGAGAGTTACTTTCAGGCGGGTATCCTCGGGCCTGTATCTCCAGTTGATCCAGCTTGGCTTTCTCTCGGGCGGCAGGTCTTGCGTTATCCGTTTGCTTGAGAAGCAGCTCTTGAATATGAGGGTCCTGCACCCAGGCCATCGATGGTCCATCGTCGTCTGCTCCGGCATCTTCATCTTCATGATCATGCCCTTTGTCTGCTCCGGCATCTTCCTCATCATCATGTTCGGCATCTTCTACATGATGACTGTGTCCTCGAGATTCTTCGTCTTTTCGCTCGCACTCGCCGCGGTTGTCTTGCTCATGCCCTTCCTCATTTATTTCCCGGCCCCCATGGACGACTTCATAATCATCTTCATCACCTTGCCACCGATAGCCATCCATGAAACCACGCAAGAGCAGGTGGTCCCGCACCTTTACGGAATCCGGGTCCATAAGGCTCTTCAGCTTGCATCTTCGACACGGATATCTTATCTCCGTCTCGTTCTTTTGAAGCATCTCGGCCTTCGCGGAGCTCAAAAACCTATTCACAATGGCTTCGGTCATCGTGCGGACCATGGTCGCCTGCGGGGTAGAGCAAAACAATATATTAGAACCAAAAATAGGACAAAAAAGAATGCATAGTGCCAAATTCTCGCCGAAACGGAAATGAATCAACATTCCGCGAAAATATTGGCAACTATCGCATTTCAAATACCGGTACCTACAAACACAAACATATATGCAACACCACAAATAGATGCAACATAACAAACATACGTAGATCTAGCTAGGCCATAAAAAGTGCATGTGCACGTTGTTGGAGGGAGAAAAAAGTAGATCTACAACATAAAAGCTTTCCCCTTACTTACCTATCAAAAAAATGTAATTTAACCACTTAATTTGGGTGAATCTATGATGCAAATGAGGTGAGGAGGAGGAGGCACCCAAGACAAGCTTGGAGGAGGTGGTGGAGAGAATGAAAGTGGGGAAAGTGAGTGTGGTAGGTGGCTGTCCAAAATATCTAGGTGGTCCCAGGTTACTAATGGCGCACCACGTACATATGCGCCATTAGTAACCCTGGTTACTAATGGCGCACCTCCTCTGGTGCGCCATTAGTAGTTCTGCAAAAAACAAATAGTAGTGGCGCACCATGTGAGATGCGCCATTAGTAACACTGGTTACTAAAGGCGCACTAGCTCTGGTGCGCCATTAGTAGTTTGCAAAAAAAAGCCAAAAAAAATTATAGTAGTGGCGCACTACTAACAGATGCGCCATTAGTAACCCTGCTTACTAATGGCGCACCAGCTGCTGGTGCGCCATTAGTAGTTTTGCCAAAAAAAAAATAGTAGTGGCGCACCGAGTGTGTGGTGCGCCATTAGTGTCCACCACACTAATGGCACACCTCACATGGTGCGCCACTACTATATAGTAGTGGCGCACTGCTTGTGTGGTGCGCCATTAGTATCTATATCATCTATAGCCCTTTTCCTAGTAGTGGAATGTACTGGCAAACAGCCCATGATATGAACAATGCAATTGGTAGAATAGCAAGTACTATGCAGTTTCAGTGGATAGCAGCTTAACTGTAAATGGACATGCTCATGGATGTGCAACTTAAGCTAGATGGTATTTAGAAGAACAGGTTACAGATATAAATATATCTGTTATGGGCTGAACACTCCGGGTTCACCCGATATGCCAAGTCACCAAACTTGGTCATATCCAATCTTTCTCAGAATACACATTTAAACACACACACACTTGGTTTATGTGGAAACGACTCGACGTAGTTTACGCAGCACCACCCAACTGTCATTGACCGTGGACACAGCTATTCGAATAGTTCTACACTCTGTAGAGGTTGTACCTGTACCCACGAGATCCGGGAAACTTATGTGTCATCCAAACTCAAGTTATATAACATACCCCAGGTAAGTACCCAATCAATGCCTTTCCCGTGACGATACTAGACAAAGAGGTCCACTGATTGGTACCCAGCCCACAGGATG
Source organism: Hordeum vulgare subsp. vulgare (assembly GCF_904849725.1). NCBI lineage: Eukaryota > Viridiplantae > Streptophyta > Magnoliopsida > Poales > Poaceae > Hordeum > Hordeum vulgare. Next base: position 154,372,851 of record NC_058522.1, on the reverse strand, counting down.
TATGTCTTACGAGCACGGACTCTGGATAGTATCATCCATGCGGGGACCAACGGTGTGCCCATAACACGTAAAAATGGCATAGTCGCTCTACCTGGCACGACCCCGTCACGAGAGTGGCCACACATCACTCCTGCCACTAGTAATGTGGCTCTTTTGTAGCACCGACTAGAGTAATCAACAAAGGCCCATCCGATAAAGGGGGTAACGTGGTCGCACATGTAAGGTTGGGACGGTCGACACATCATAAATCTATTCCCATTTCTGAAACCACTCACACCAAAATACCCGGTGCACCACTTCACAAAAAGTGGCCACCCATCTCATCATCACCCTCGGGTATTAGTGGCACCCGACGTTTTTTTATAAAACTTTGATATATACCATCATCATTCTCATGCTTCTACTATACTTAGCTCTACTTATCAACATGATATTAGCGTGATCCTCATAGGTGGTAGGATCATACTCAAAATGCAAGTGCTCCAGAAGAGCCATTGGTAACATCACTTCAATGATTTACTGAATACTTATGATCACATTTAACAAAAATATTTTCTCTACTAGCATCCAATATAACATATGCTCAAACATGGTCAAGGGGCTACTCGCCTTGATCAACTAAGTATCCGGGGTCTTCGGGGTTTGCAAGTCCAACTCCTTCGTCAAACATGGTTTCTATCATCTTAATAAATAAAAAGCAATAAGTAGCTCACTCAAAAACAGATAACAAAGTCACTTTAGAAATGTTGTTTAATTTTGATAAATCCATATTGTTATTTAAAAAATATTTGTCTCTAGCTTTAGTGAAAGGATTATTTCTAAAAGTATTTTAATAGAAGCAAAATTATTCTAAATTAGCCTTTTTAATTATATAAAACAGAAAGGTTGTCTCAAAAATTTTCAAAAGGTTCTGTTAAATACTACTCATTTTTAGAGGAATTATGGTGGAAGAATACTAAAAATATAGTGGATAATTATTTTTATAAAATTATTTTGAAACCATAATAAATAGAAAATGAAAAAGGGGATGGGGCTCAGGCCTGGCTCGGCCTGTGGCTTGGGTCGGCCCAGATGGCAAGCCAGCCAACCAGCCCAGGCACGCGTGCGACGAGGTTCAAACATGACGCGCGGGCCCGTGCGGTCAGTGGTAGAGAGGAGAGAGGGGGAGACAGGAGCCACCGACAGGTGAGCCTGAGCTGTCGGGGTCGTCTTCCACCTCGGGACAAAGAGGAGGAGGAGCACGCTAGCGTGGCTACCGGCGCACTCAGGCCCTATCAAGGGCGGAAATGTGTCCGACTCGTCATCGCCTACCTGCTGGTGGTCGAGTCGACGACGGGGGGGGGGGGGGGTCTTGGTTCACCGGCTACGAGTTGGCTGCGGCGGAGTGGTTTCAGTCGACGGTGGGGACGGTGGCTACAGGCACAGAATCGATCGGGGAAGTGAGGGGAAAGGTTCATGTGGTCACGGTGAGTGTGTAGGAGGGCAGAGGGGCGCGAGAATTGTCGTGTAGTCGGAGATCGACCGGAGTTCCAAGGCAGTGGGGCCTCGATCGATCTCAAGCATCGGGGCTCTTCTTGCTCGAGGGGGTGGCTAGGGAGACGATTGGGGCCTAGGTGGAGTGGAGTGAGAGATGTTGGAGCGAGGGGGTGGCCTATTTATAGGCCCGCGATGGTGCACTGGGCGAGAACGGCCGGTGGTTTCGCCGTGGTATGGAGGGGGCATGGAGGGAGGTTGGGGTCGAAACCACGGTCTCTGGACGTAGTTTTGGACCTCCAAGCTCATTGCGAGGGAGGGGGAGTGAGGAGTGGCCCGCCTGTGTGGCCGCACTCCTCTAGCCAAACTTGGTGCGCACTTGTACGCGTCACACCGGCCCTCAGTGCGGGAAAGGAGGGGCCCTGGGGGCTTCCTGATGCAGTGGAGTTGTTGGGGGAGAGGAGGGACACCGTGGGGAGGCTGGATATGGTCGTGGGAGGTCGCCCCACCTTGGTTTCTCCATGTAGCAAGCCTAGAGCGCAGCTTTGGCATGCCAGGGACGCATGTGGCATGTCCTGGGCCCTTGCTTGGAGATGCTTAGCCATTTGAATACCTGGGAGCATCTGCTAGTCAAAGGAGGGGTGATAAACAGATGCTGTCAGCCTTGGGCTGAAGCTTAGATTGAGGTTTTTGGCTTTTCTACTTAGAACCAGAGAAGGGACACTCGTCTTGAGTCGGGCATTGATGCTGGTCACCTAATCTAGAAGTTTGAGAGAAAGGGAATGGGTGTATCTGGGGTTAAGTGGGGTTTTGCCATACTGTCAGAAGGTGCTCGACAGTGGTTTGGGGTGGTTACACTCCACCACTGGCTATGAAACTTAACAGGACAAGGTTTGGTGCAGAAACATGAGGATACACCAAGTTTGGGCTCCGTTGGACAAGTTTAGCAATGTAAACTTTAAATCACTCCTAAATGGCCAGATATGTCCCTTCCAAAGGGAGTGTGGTCAAATCTAGTCTAACAAATCCCATTTTTGACACGGACTCCTCATTTTAGGTGTTAGGCACTCGTGCAAAGTTTCAGCTCCATTCGATAAACTTTGCTATGTAGAGTTGCTCTAACTTCATAGTGGACAAAAAGGGTTTTGGAATAATTTGGTGACCCTAACCACCTTGGATCAAGGTGAAACTTTATATGGGCACCAAATATGGCTTAGGGAGGTCACTGGAATTTTCTAGGAATTTATTGAGAATATTTCCTTTGGAAATATTTCAAAAGGTCAAAACAGACAGAATAGGTTTTCAGGGTTTTACTGAACTATTTATAAGATAAATAAGGGTTGAAAATATTATGTATGGAAAATATATGTCCTCTGAGTATCTCCAAATTTTCTCAGATTTTCTAAGGCAGGAAAGTTATTTTCTAAGTAGGAATATCATTCCTGGCCTCAGAAATGGACATGCAAATAAAATAGGAAAATGATTCATAAAATAATTATTTTATGGTTTTGGTACGCTAAAATAGTTTTAAAACCAGATCACCATCTTTGGGTGAAAGCACTCCGTGCTATCTAGGACTTGTAGTGCAACCCAAAGCAGGGTTTGAAATAATCAAAAATAAGGAAAAATGTTTTTATAGAATATTTAGGTTATTAAAAACATGGTTTTGATAATACACAATCAAGCATACAAGTATACAGTGACAACCATGATTTTGGAAAACTTTTAATAAACTTAGATTTTTGAATTACAGTGAAAGTGAAGTGAAAACAGGGTGTGACATACCTATCCCCCTTACAAGAATCTCGTCCTCGAGATTCCTAAGCTAGGTGCAAAAAACGTACGGAAATTCGGATTGGAGATAGTCTTCCTGCTCCCATGTTGCTTCTGCTTTGGTGTGGTTGCTCCACTGAACCTTGAAATACTTGATGGTGCTGCTTCTGGTGCAGCGATCTGCTTCATCCAAGATGCGGATCGGCCTGCCACGATAAGTGAGATCTAGCTGGAGGTCGATGGCCTGATGGTCAATGTCCTTATAAAGATCCGGATGGTTTGGCGCTTGCAGACATTTCCGGAGTTGTGACACGTCGAAGACGTTGTGTACACCCGAAAGTTCCGGAGGTAGCTCCAACTGGTAAGCAACTTCTCCATGTCTTGTCGTGATCTTTAAAGGACCAATGGACCTTGGAGCAAGTTTCCCCTTGACGTGGAAACACTTGGTTCCCTTGAGTGGTGTGACATGGAGGTACACCTGGTCCTCGAGGTTGAACTGCAATTCTCTGCAGTGAGAATCCACATAGTTATTTTGTCGTGACTTGGCTGCCTTCAAGTTTTCTCGGACAAGCTACACCTTATCTTCTGCCTCTTGCAGAACTTCCGACCCAAAAATCAATCCTTCGCCGGTTTCGGACTAGTTGAGTGGGGTGCGGGACTTTTGTCCGTACATCACTTCAAATGGGGGCATCTGGAGACTGGACTGGTAGCTGTTGTTGTATGAGAACTCAGCGAACGGGAGACAGTCTTCCCATTTGGTACCATGTGCCAAGACACAAGCACGGAGCGTATCTTCGAGTATCTGATTCACTCTCTCTGTATGTCCGCCAGTCTGCGGGTGGAAAGCGGTGCTAAAAGAGAGCTTGGGTCCAAGGGCTTCTTGGAACTTCTTCCAGAATCTTGAGGTGAACTGCGTGCCTTGGTCAGATACAATCTTCTTTGGGGACTCCATGGAGACACACTATACGATGGATATACAGGCTAGCGAACTGGCTACCTTCATAAGTGGTGTTGACTGGAATGAAATGGGCCACCTTGGTCAGGTGGTCGACAATGACCCATATGGATTTGTGCCCTTTTCTTGAACTGGGCAACCTAGTGATGAAGTCTGTGCCGACTTTGTCCCACTTCCATTCAGGAACTTGGAGCGTTGTAGCAGTACAACAGGTCGTTGATGTTGAACCTTGACCCTTTTACACACGTCGCACTTGGCGACTTAAGACACTATTTCCCTCTTCATGTCGTGCCACTAGAATCTTTATCGGAGGTCTTGATACATCTTGCTGCCACCAGGGTGAATAGAGTAGGGTGTGTTATGAGCTTCCTGTAGGATCAGGTCCTTGAGTTCCGCCTTGTTGGGTACGCATAAACGTTTCCCAAACCACACTACTCCTTGCTCATCCACCAAGAATTCTGGGGCCCTGCCTTCTAGCATCTTCTTCTTGATGCCTTCAATGCTGTTGTGACCCTTCTGGGCCTCCTTGATGTCGTCTGCCAGTGTTGGTTTAACTTTGAGGTTAGCTAGGAAAACAGGTTCAACTAGCTCCAACCCGAAGCTTTCCATCTCTTCATACAAGGCGGGTAGCCTTTCCTTGAGCATAACATTCAAGGTGCTGGTTTTCCGGCTTAAGGCATCGGCCACCACATTGGCCTTACCGGGGTGATATTGAATGCTGAGGTCGTACTATTTGATTAACTCCAACCATCTTCACTGCCTCATATTCAATTCCCTTTGAGTAAAGATATACTTCAGACTTTTGTGGTCAGTGTATATTTCACATCGCTTCCCCAGAAGGTAATGTTTCCATGTCTTCAAGGCATGCACTACTGCTGCCAACTCGAGATCATGGGTGGCATAGTTATCCTCATGCGGGCGCAGTTTCCATGGCAAATATGCCACGACCCTGCCGTCTTGCATTAGGACTCCACCGAGCCTGGTTCCGGAGGCATCACAATATATCACAAATTCCTTGCTGATATTTGGAGTAGCCAATACCGGGGCGGTAGTCAGCCTCTTCTTCAACTCTTGGAAGCTTGCTTCATACTCCGGCGTCCATTTGAACTTCTTGCCTTTCTTCAAGAGCTACATCATGGGTCGAGCAATGTGGGAGAATCCTTCTACGAACTTGCGGTAATATCCTGCGAGTCCGAGGAAGGTCCTGACTTCCTTCACATCGATTGACGTCTCCCAGTTGGTTACCGTAGTAATCTTGGAAGGAGCGACCGCCAATCCGTTTGTCGTCATGGTATGACTCAAGAATACAACTTCGTGCAGCCAGAATTGGCATTTGCTGAATTTGGCATAAAGTTGGTGCTCTCAAAGCTTCTCCAACACTAACCTCAAGTGTTGCTCATGATCTTCTTCGGATTTGGAGAAGATTAATATGTCATCGATGAAAACGACAACGAACTTCTCCAGGTATTCCATGAAGACCTTGTTCATGAGGTACATGAAGTATGCTAGGGCATTCGTCAACCCGAATGACATGACCATGCACTCGTATAGACCGTACCGGGTCACGAATGCAGTCTTGGGTATGTCTTCAGGTCGAATCTTCATTTGGTAATATCCATATCGGAGATCGATCTTGGAAAATACCTTGGCTCCATTTAACTGGTCAAACAAGTCTTCAATCTTTGGGAGTGGGTACTTGTTCTTGATTGACTTCATTGAGAGATCAGTAATCGACATAGAGTGTGATAGTCCCATCCTTCTTAGACACGAATAGAACAGGTGATCCCCAAGGTGATGCACTCAGACGAATGAATCCTTTCCTGAGTTGCTCATCCAGCTGCTTCTTCAGGTCTGCTAGCTCTTCGGATCCCATCCTATAAGGCTTCTTATAGATAGGCCTTGACCCAAGCATGAGCTCAATGATGAACTCAATGTCTCGGTCGGGAGGCACCCCTGGTAGCTCATCAGGAAAGACGTCCGGGTATTCGCAGACTATCGGCACTCGGTGGAGCTCTTCTCCCGATAGGCTATTAACCTGCGGGACTCATGTGGATACACGCTCGGGGACATACTTGACTTTGACCCCTTGGTCGCTTGTCATGGTAATAGTCTTGTTGGCACAATCCAAGATGCTCTGGTGTTTGAACAACCAATCCATTCCAAGGATTACTTCTAAGCCTTGCGACTTAATGACAATGAGATCAGCTGAGAAGCTTATCCCATTAATATTGATCCCGAATCCTCTACCTCCTAGGTTGGTCCTTAGCACTGCTCCCGGGGTATGTACTGCCATTTGCCCGTTAAGTAGGGTAGGCTTCAAACCACATTTTCCCGCAAACATCTGAGTAACAAAACAATGCAAAGCACCGCAATCAAACAATACTGTTGCTGGGGTGGAGTTGACGAGGAACATACCCACAATGCAGTCCGGGTCTTCCTGTGCCTCTTCCGTAGGGATGTGATTGATACGTCACCTGTTGTGATACTACTGATTGCACAGAGCCTCGTTCCTGCCTGGCGCTCCTTGACCTTATCCCTCATTTGGCACGTTGGGGCGTGGTGCGTCGGCCTTCTTTTTGGGCATTGCCTGGAATAATGCCCAGCTTGTCCACATCCAAAACAGGTAATCTGTCCCTGGGTGTTGGTCTTGACTCCACTGTTGTTCGGTGGGTTGAATGTCGGCTTGGTGTTGACTTGCTGTTGAGGCTGGTAGTTCTGGCAGAATGTTGGTGCCTTGTACTGCTGTATTTGATAACTGGGTCTTGCTGGTGCAGACTGCCATGGGCGTGGTTTCGGGTTACTAGGTCCTCCACTACCCATCAGTTTGCGCTTACGGGTGTCATCCATTGCACGATGCTTCTCCTCCACATGAAGGCCTTGTTAACCAGATCGCAAAAGGTCTGGCATTCAGAAACAACCAGTTGATACTGGAGTGACTGCTGCAGTCCTTCCATAAAGCGTTCCACTTTTGCGGCCTCAGTGTTGACCTCCGCTGGTGCATATCTCGATAGGCGGTTAAACTTCTGCAGATACTCCTTGATGGTTCCACTGCCTAGCCTTAAGGCTCGGAATTCCCGCTTCTTAATGGTCATCATTCTGGGAGGAATGTGAGCAGCGCGGAATCCTTCCTGGAACACTGTCCAAGTGATAGCTTGTCCTTCTCGCATGATCTAGAACCCGTCCCACCAAGCTCTGGTCATGCTTCCGAGATAGTGAGAAGCATACAGGACTTTCTCGTGATCATCGGTGCACTTGACCAGCACGAGGAGGTCTTCGATTGTGCGGATCCAGTCATCGGCATCGAATGGTTCAGTCGTCTCTGTGAATATAGGAGGCGTAGTCCGCATAAACTCAGATAGAGTACATCGACCGTTTCTATTTCCATTCTGTGGCGGATTGTTCACCAAGATTTGAGCCAGCAGTTGGATGGCGGGATTATTGCTCTGACGTTCCTCTTGGAGAGCTTGGGGGAACTGAGCCACAATCAAGCTTTCCGGAGGAGGCGGTGGTGGAGGAATATCGCATTGCTGCTGCTCGTGATGATCTCCAGCTTGAGCGTTCCCACCGATTTCCTACTGTTGTCCTGAGGAGGCATAGCCTGGGTTGCCGAAGGTGATGGTGCGAGTTGAAATCACCATCCCGTCAGGGGAGTAGACAGGTCAACATGCAGAATTGGCCGGGAATCATAAGGGATGATGCTCTAATAAGGGGGTTTGGTACTGTGCTAGTGTGAGGGTTTTAAATAAAGTTTTTGGGAAATCTAATGCATTAATTTGAAACAAGTGATGTAGTCGCTTACAAGCTGCCTAAGGCAGAAATGCGGCTTGCATCATACACAACACTCATGGTTCGCAGGAACCGATACATGGACTCAACTACGCTTGGGGAAGACTCCTAATTGCCTAAGTCGTACTTCTAAGCGGCGGACTGCTCGGTCTCTTAGGCAGGTTCTGCAGGGTCTTCATCTTCGTCTTCTTCGGTACTTTCCTCCTTCAGACGTGTGGGAGATGGAAGTGGTCCGTCACAGCGTATCTTAGTTGGCGAAGCACTGAGGAGCTCAGTATACTCTTCCGCGGTGAGGCGGCGACTCTGAATAGGAGTGGCCTGGAGCAGTGGTATTCCTCCTCGGAAGGCAATAGCTGGCTTCCCTCCGGGTGCTCCGTTCTTGTTGATCTTGCGAGTCATCAACTTCTCCATGCAAAGTAGGTCCTTGACTTGGTGTAGTTCTTGGCGAAGTGTCATCGACTCCTTGATCAAAAGGTGTGTCAAGGTGTCGGAGGAGAGGCTGAAGTAGGTCTGAAACCTTAGTGGCGTCCCATCCTCCAAAGATGGGTTGAGTGTCCAACTCCCGGCAATCCCGTCCTTAATAAAAGGCAGGTGACGAGTAGCTGGCTCATTAGCCATCTTGGGAAGGATGTCGCGGGGACGCATGAACGCCTCTCGTGCGGCTGTCTCCACTGCCAACATAAGTTTCTCCATCTCTGGTCCTTCAAAGAACCAACTAATTGGGGAGTCGTTAGCCTTCACTATCACGTCCACGTGATATTCCTTAGTGTCGGCGTTGACCCAGTGCTCGTGGTAGAGGAAAATGGGCGTGTGGCGTACTTGACACTTCTCGAGGCTATCTCCCAAAAGTAGGGGAAAGACCGTCTCTAGAAGCATCTCAGATACGGTGGACATCTACAAGGTTGTAGGAGAGGTTAGAAATTTTTGGTGGGTGCAGAAAATCTTAAGTGTAAGGGCTAAGTGCACTAATCGTCTCGGCTATCGTCCATGCTACCTAAGGCTTCCTACAGTCAACCTGGCTCCGATACCAGCTCTGTGGGGACCCCGACTTAGGAGTCGATATTGCCGAATGAACACGCTAAGTGATCCGAGAGATCAATGCTCACCGAACACACAGATGCTGAATATTAAGAGTCTTACATCCAAGTACCGAAATAATACAACACATGACCATCAAGGTCAAGTTCACAAGGTTGGGCCTATAAGGCCAAAACACACTGATACAACTTGTAGCGGAAATCTCTAGGCTAAGCGGTGCCCATGCCATCAGCCTACACCGACATGCATTCTGACTCGGAAGCGTCCTAGTTCGCAAGGCCGTCTCCGATGACGTACTCTTCTCCAAACTCCGGTCCTTCCATGTCTCGTCAATAATATAACCAGTGGCAAGCCAATGAGTACTTCGAATGTACTCGCAAACAACCCATGATATGAACAATGCAATTGGTAGAATAGCAAGTACTATGCAGTTTCGGTGGATAGCAGGTTAACTGTAAATAAACATGTTCATGCATGTGCAACTTAAGCTAGATGGTATTTAGAAGAACATGTTACATATATCAATATATCTGTTATGGGCGGAACGCTCCGGGTTCACACGATATGCCAAGTCACCAAACTTGGTCTTATCTACTCTTTCTCGGAATACACCTTTAAACACACACACACTTGGTTTATGCGAAAATGACTGGACGTAGTTTAAGCAGCACCACCCAACTGTCTTTGACTGTGGACACGACTATTTGAATAGTTTTACACTTTGTAGAGGTTGTACGCTGTACCCACGAGATCCGGGAAACTTCCATGTCATCCAGGACTCGCGATATATAACATACCCGAGGTAAGTACCAGATCAATGCCTTTCCCCTGACGATACTAGACAAAGAGGTCCACTCGATTGGTACCCAACCCACGTGATGTACGTCTTAACAGCACTGACTCTGGACATTATCATCCATGCGGGGACCAACGTTGTGCCCGGAACACGTAAAAACGACATAGTCGCCCTACCTGGCACGACCCCGTCATGAGAGTGACCACACATCACTCCTGCCACTCGTAATGTGCCTCTTTGCTAGCCCCGACCACAATAATCAACAAAGCCCCATCCCATAAAGGGTTAACGTGGTCGCACATGTAAGGTTGTGATGGTCGACACATCATAAATATATTCCAATTTCCGAAACCACTCACACCAAAACACCCGGTGCACCACTTCACCAAAAGTGGCCACCCATCTCATCATCACCCTCGGGCATTAGTGGCATCCGAGGGTTTTTTTATAAACCTTTGATATATACCATCATCATGCTCATGCTTCTACTATTCTTAGCTCTAATTGTCAACATGATATTAGCATGATCCTCATAGGTGGTAGGCTCATGCTCAAAATGAAGTGTTCCACAGGAGTCATCGGTAACATCACTTCAATGATTTACCAAATACTAATGATCACATGCAACGGAAATATTTTCTCTACTAGGATGCAATATAACATATGCTCAAACATGGTCAAAGGGCTGCTTGCCTTGATCAGCTAAGTATCCGGGGTCTTCGGGGTCTTCAAGTTCAACTCCTTCGTCAAACATGGTTTCTATCGTCGTAATAAATAAAAAGCAATAACTAGCTCACTCAAAAACAGATCACAAAGTCACTTTAAAAATGTTGTTTAATTTTGATAAATCCATATTGTTATTTTAAAAATATTTGTCTCTGGCTTTAGTGAAAGGATTATTTTTAATAGTATTTTAACACAAGCAAAACTATTCCAAATTAGCCTTTTTAATTATATAAAACAGAAAGGTTCTCTCAAAATTGTTCAAAATGTTCTCTTAAATACTACTCATTTTTAGAGGAATTATGGTGGAAGAATAATAAAAATATACTTTATAATTGTTTTTATAAAAATATTTTGAAACCAGAATAAACAGAAAAAGAAAAAGAGGGTGGGGCTCATGCTTGGCTCGGCCTATGGCTTGGGCCGGTCCAGCTGGCCAGCCAGCCAACCAGCACCAGGCGCGGGGCCAGGTTCAAACCTGACGCGCTGGCCCCTGCGGTCAACGGGAGAGAGGGGAGAGAGGGGGAGACAGGAGCCACCGATAGGTGAGCCCCACCTGTGAGGGTCGTCTTCCACCTCGGGACAGAGAGGAGGAGGAGCACGTTAGCATGGCTACCGACATCCTCAGGCCCTAACAACAGCGAAAATGGGTCCGGCTCATCATCGCCTACCTGCTGGTGGTCGAGTCGACGACGGGGGTGCGGGGGGGGGGGGTCATGGCTTACCGGCGATGAGGTGGCCGTGGCGGAGTGGTTTCGATCCACGGTGGGGATGGTGGCTACGGGCACGGAATCGATCGGGGAAGTGAGGGGAAAGGTTCCTGGGTCACGGTGAGTGTGTAGGAGGACAGAGGGGCGCGAGAACTGCCGTGTAGCCGGAGATGGATTAGAGCTCCAAGGCGGAGGGGCCTCGGTCGATATCGAGCACCGGGCTCTTCTGGCTCGAGGGGGTGGCTAGGGAGACGATCGGTGCTTGGGTGGAGTGGAGTGAGGGGTGCTAGAGCGAGGGGGTGGCTGGGGAGATGATTGGGGCCTAGGTGGAGTGGAGTGAGGAGTGCTGGAGCGAGGGGGTGGCCTACTTATAGGCCCACGATGGTGCACCGGGCGGGAAGCACCGGTGGTTTCGTCGTGGCGCGTAGGGGGCACAAAGAGAGGTTGGCGTCAAAACCACGGTCTTAGAACATTGTTTTGGACCTCCGAGCTCATTGCGAGAGAGGGGGAGTGAGGAGTGGCGCGCCTGCATGGACGAGCTCCTCTGTCCGAACCTGATGCGTGCGGGCACGCCTCGCACCGGCCCTCAACGCATGAAAGGAGGGGCCATGGGGGCTGCCTCATGCAGTGGAGTTGTCGGGGGAGAGGAGGGACACCGTGGGGAGGCTGGAACTGACCGTGGGACGTCGCCCCCAGCTCGGTTGCTCCCTGCTATCCAGGACTTGTAGTGCAACCCAAAGCAGGGTTTGAAGTAATCAAAATAAGAAAAAGGGTTTTTGAGAATATTTAGGTTATGAAAAACATGGTTTTGATAATACACAATCACGCATACAAGCATACAATGACAACCATGGCACTCACATCATTGATTTTGGAAAAGTTTTAATAGACTTAAATTTTTGAATTACAGTAAAAGTGAAGTGAAAACAGGGTGTGACAGAACTATAAGTACTAGCTAGAATCGTCCACTTGAGTTGAAATTTAGGAGTATTGTAGTCCTTGCATAGCTAGCACTCCTAGAAAAGGTTTCATCCCAAGACTACCCCATTAAAAACCACTTATGCTAGTCCCAAGTTCGTTGCTGCGAACTTAATCAAAGCTAGAACCATTTCAAACCAGCTCCATATGGGTCCAAACATCACCAGTGCTATCTGGCACACATTCCTTTCATGCTTGACACCTTGGTCTGGCCAAGGGGTGACTCTAGACACATAGAGGGGTGGTGACTACCTGCCTGGCATGCAGAAATGGTGCTCTGCACCTTATCATCATCCTACACGCCATGTTTAGCCGTGGGAGTTTGGCCCAGAGCGCCAGGGCACTTCCCTTTGACCGTCCAAGCCCCCCTCCGATGCCTAGAAGCCGCCAAACCCCTCTAGCAGGAGCTCTTCTCGGTCGCCCCTCCTTCTTGACCGTACCCCGAGCCCATTATTGCTCTCCTCACTCACTCCTCCCTCTATGCACCACCAGGGCCTCCCCTGTTGAGCTTCCTCGCTCATCACCTCCTCCCAAGGCCGCGAGGAGACCGCTTCGGCCTCGCTCGAACCCGAGCTCTTGCGGCCTCCTTCTCTCTCCCTAGCACCTCCCAGAGCACCCTAGCTCCATTGCAGGCTCCTCCCTCTCCGTCCTCCTTCCTCCCGGCGGCCACAGTGCCCCTGTCGTAGCCGATGTTGCCGGCCTCCGCCGTGGCCGAGACTCCTCTCCCTAGGCGACCCCCAATAGTGTTGAAGCTCCCGGAGGACGCGACGCGTCGCCCCGAGGGCACCGGTGGCCAGAGCGCTACTCGGCATGACCGTAGCCACCGGGCGGGTGGGAGCACTAGCTGCCGGCCTCCCCTTCCTCTCCTGCTTGCGAGCGGGAGGTAGGAGGAAGACCTGACCTGCGGGGCCTCATGTCAGCCTCCTAGTGGTTGGGCCCAACCCTTATAACTGGACACGGGCCCTGTTGGACTATGCGACCCCGTGGCGAAGGCGTATTTCGTGGAGGGCGCCTCCGGCGTGGCCTCTCCCGCACCGAGCCGCTCTGTTGGGCTGGCCCGGGGCCTATCTAGCGCCCAATGCGCACTAAAGGCCCTCTCTGGTAAAACCCTTCTTTGTTTTATATTTGATTAGAGTCGTCTAAAATACATACAAAATTCATTTGAACTCCAAATTAGGTGATTCAAATTTCTATAGAATCCTAAAATCAAGATCTATGAAGATATGTGCTTTGAACATTTTTCCAAGAAGTTTTCTTCATTATTTTAATTAACGTTTCAACTTTGAATATTTCAAGCACTTTGTAAAAATCCTAGAGAGCTCAAATCAACACCAAATGGAGTGATTCCAATTCCCACAGGCTTATAAAATCTTGATCTAATTTTATAGAAATATTCAACATTTTTGTATGCCTTATTGCTATTGAATCAAATAAATAGCCCTGTTGTGTTATTTATTTCATGTTAGAAAATCTATAGGAATTTCATATCAACTCCAATTACAGTGAAACAACTTCCTAAATGTTTCTAAATTGTTGCCCTATTAATGAGTGCCTCCATTCACTTTTAATAAAATATTTTCTCTATAGTTCTTGTGGGGCTAGTAATGCCTCCATTTCCTCCATTCGAAAATCTCTGGTGATCCAAATCTCCTAGAAAAATCTTTAGTTTTTTTTCTTATGACGAGAGATGTCCAATAAAAATAAAACTACTATTTATATGGAACTTTAGTTTCTGCTTGCTGTGTGGCTTACTATGATTGTTTCGGATGATAGTTGAAGGAGGAGACGGAGTACTCGGAGTTGGACGGGAATACCTCGAAGACCTCGAAGACTTATGTGAGCAAGGCAAGTAGCCCTTTAACCATGTCTGAGAAAATATTTTATGCATGCCATGACGATTACTTTATTCCGATGCATATGATCATGAATAAATTGGTAAGCCCTCGGTATGGTGTTACCGATGGCTCCTTTGGAGCAATTGCATTTGAGCATGACCTTACCATCTATGAGGGTCAAGCTGACGAAAAGTTGACAAGTAGATAGTAGTGCTTTGCATAGGATGAGCATATGCATGGTGATGCTAACACAAAGGTGATTGCAAAGACTTTTCGAAAACCCCGTCGGGTGCCACTAATGCCTAAGGGTGATGGTGTTGAGATGGATGAACACTTGAGAAAGAAGTGGTGTACCAGGAAAGGTTTTGTGTGTGTGGTTTCGGAAATGGGATTAGATTTAAGATTTGATGACCATCCCAACCTTACATGTGCAACCACGATACCCTTTTATGGGACGGGGCTTTCTTGATTACTCTGGTTGTGCTAGCAAAGAGCCTGCATTACTAGTGGCGGGAGTGATAGGGTCACTCTCGTGACGGGGTCGTGCCAGGTAGGGCGGCTATGTCGTTTTTATGTGTTCCCGGCACACCGTTGGTCCCTTCATCGATGATACAGTCTAGAGTTGGTGCTCGTAAGACATACATCATATGGGTTGGGTACAAATCAAGTGGACTCTTTGTCTAGTGTCGTCTAGGGAAAGGCATGGATCGGGTACTTACCTCGGGTATGTTATATACCGCGAGTCGTGGATGACACGGAAGTTTGCCGAATCTCGTGGGTACAACGCGCAACCTCTGCAGAGTGTAAAACTATTTAAATAGTCGTGTCCATGGTCAAGGACAATTGGGTAATCTTGCATAAACTATGTCTAGTCGTTTCTGCATAAACCAAGTGTGAGTGTGTGTGCGGTTGGGAATGATGATGCGTGTCAAGTCGGATGACTCGACATGAAGGGTGAACATGGGATGTTCAGCCCTCAGCAGATATGTTGATATCTGTAAGTTGTCCTTATGATTACCATCTACCTTATGAAGCATGATTATACCTACACTTGACCATTTTACCGCGTTTAAAAAAACCTACATTTCACAAAGGTTGTATATTTGTGATATATCATGTTGCATTATTGCCTTGGGTTGCTTGCAAGTACATTCAGAGTACTCACTGTCTTGCCACTGGTTGTTTCATTGACCAAGTAAGAGAGAATAGGAGATGGAGGAGAGTACCTTGGTGTTGTTCCTACGAGCTAGGACGCTTCCTAGTCAGAATGCATGTAGGTTAAGGCTGATGGCATGGATTTGCGCTTTTGACCAGTAATTCCGCTACTGGTCAAGTTTGTTGTGTTTACCTTCAAGTTCCTATCTATGTAAGACTCGACCGCAGTGGTCATTAAATGTATCAAACGGTATGTATGGATGTAAGACTCTTGTTATTCAGTTTCTGTGTGTTCGGTGAGCTTTGATCCCTGGGATCACTGAGCACGTTCATCTAGCGATCTCGACTCCTAAGTCGGGGTCCCCAGCGAGTAATGACTATAGGAGGTAGAAAGACTCACAAACCTCTCTACCCTGAAGGTCACCCTATAACAATTGAACAAGATTCTCAGAGAAGTAATGATGATGCACCTAGTACTTCAAAAAAGAAAAATGATAGGACTTTGCATGCTTCTAGTGAACCAGTTATAGGAAAACAAACTGAGAATCATAATGATGTTTCTAGTTCTGATGCTGAGGCACAACCTGGTAGTGAGCATTCACTTAGTGATAATGATAGTGACAATGATGATAATGATGTTCGCGTAGATGCTCAATCAGGTAATGATAAAGAACCAGATAATGATGTGGAAACAAAACCTGCTGAATATCTTGATAAACCACATCCCAAGAATAAACATTATGATAAGAGTGACTTTTTTCTAGAAACAATGGTAGAGAAAGAGAGACATGGGTTCAGAAACCCATAGCATTACCTCATAAGCCTTCTAAAAGTAAGGATGAGGAAGATTTTGAGCGCTTTGCTGAAATGATTAGAACTATCTTTTTGCGCACTCATTTGATTGATATTTTGAAGATGCTTCCATGTGCTAAGTATATGAAAGATATTATTTCCAATAAAGAAAGATACGCTAAACTGAAATTGACACCATGCTTCCTAATTACTCTTTTGATGGTGGAGTGCCTAAGAAGTTGGGAGATCCTGGTATACCCACAATACCATGCTCCATTAAACGAAGTTATGTTTAAACTGCTTTATGTGATCTATGAGCCGGTGTTAGTGTTATGCCTTTCTCTTTATACAAAATAATTGATTTGAACAAGCTCACACCTACTAAAATATGTTTGCAAATGGCTGATAAATCCACCGCTCTACCAATTTGAACTTGTGAGGATGTCCCTGTCATGGTTGCAAATGTTACTATCTTAACAAACTTTGTTATTCTTGATATGTCGAGGATGACAACATGTCAATTATACTTCGTAGGCCCTTTGTAAATACTTCTCGGGCTGTTATTTATTAGAACAGAAGAAAAGTTACTTTTGATGTCAATGGGAAACAACATATATTGTTCTTGCCGAAGAAATAAGCTTTGGTAAATAGTATTAATACCATTGAACAAGTGGCCACAATTACTATTGGAGGGTTTAAATTTCCTCTTCCTACTTCCAAGAAGACATATGATATTATTATTGTTGGGGAGATGCAAATCCCCTTTGAGGTAACTTAGTGTTACATGAAAATTCTTCGGTTTCATGTCAATAAAAATGGTTTGTTAATAAGACTTGATCATCCTTTTTAATGGATTCTTTTGGAAATACATGTGGTCGACGAATATAGAAAGCACAACCTTCTGTACCTATAGTTTACTCTCTGTTATTTCTCGTTTAATAAAATAAAATGCCATGATTATCTTGTTTTTTGAATTACTCGTGTAATAAAAAATTGCCCAAAAATAAAAGTGCTCAGAATGTTGCAAAATTTCTATATGATTTTTTCTTGAAGATTTAAGAATTTTTGGAGCTAAAAACACCCCACGAGGGTGCAAATATTAGTGCCAAGCCAACACGGCATGCCCTCATGGCCTAGTGGGCCCACATGGACCCCCTCACTTATCTATTTAGCCACTCCTTCTTTTACCTGGAGAAAAATCCTAGTTGCTCTCTCTCGTGTTCTTGTTCCCAAACCTAAGATTTTTGATCTCTTTGCTCGGAACTCCATTTCCAAAACTGTTTTGAGGGATTGCTCCTTCGTATACGACTCTCCCATTACTCCAATTACCCTTTGTTTTAGTTGATTATATTATGCAAATTTTGCTGGTCTTGGTGCTACAAAAATGATCTTGCATGTTTAGTCCTTTGTGTTCCAAGTAGTTCGAATGCTTGGCATGGCCTCTAGGCATCTATATGATCTTGCCTGTTTAATCCTTTTTGTTTACATAAGTTTATGGTCTAAAAATTTCACAAATTTGTTCTTAGGAAAACGAACATCTTAAGGCGAAGTTCTTGTAGCCAGAATTCCAAGGGAACCATTGGGAGTGCCCATGATCCTGATATCAACCTATTTCGTGTCACGAAGGTTCGGCCATGCGAATGGACACATACACCCTTCATGAGCTAAGCGGGTTTCTACCAAGAGTTCATGCAATTCATTGCAAATGCTGGGGTGACCAACTTCCTCGTAGATGAGTATGCTCAATACTATCTCCTCACAAATTCCTTTGTGCAAAATTTCTATTTCACGCATAGGCTCAATATTCCCATGGTACGCTTTGATTTATATGCTGAAAATTATGAAAAACCACTCACTCAGTTCTGCCAAATATGCTTGCTTCCCTAAGCCGGAGGAGTTCGAGGACTTGCTTCTCATATTAATTGTGGGAGAACGTAGGGGCGAGTCCAACGCCAGAGCCGTCAACTTGCCTTCCTGTTGTGCTCTACTTTGCGTTATTTATTGGAAAATGTTTAACTACTATGGAGTAAGTGGTGGTCCGAGTGCCCCTACCTCACTATATTTCATCGTGCATTATTTATTGACAACACTTATAGATCAGTAGCTATCATCGCATGCCGCTTGCATGGTAGCCGGATCAGGCAAATTGTCCATGGTGGCATTTATGCCGCTAGCTTAGAAAGACACTTTAATATCAATATACACCCTACCGATTAGTTGCTACCTAAGGTTTATCTAGATCACTAGTCTATGATAGAACATCACTTTATCAATGAAACTGAGCCTTCAGATCACTATTTCCATAACAAGTAATATAGCGAGAAGACATGTGATGTTATTTTGTTGTCTGTTCCTTCTTGTTTGACCTATCATATGAGGAACATATATGTCATCATGCCATCGGATATAATCGCTTATAGGAATGAGTTGTGTGTGGTGGAGGCCGAGGTACAGGCTTGGGATGCTCGAGTGCTTCAGCCCAACTACTTTCCTCCTGGACCCGATGGCTACTACGTGTGGTGATTACCAAGCTAGGTAAAAGGCCTAAGTTTGAGGTAGTACGTATTTCTCACCGACAATTCACTCATGTTCACACATTTCATATCAACTGTCGGTGGTCATCCTCTTTCATTGTATATCCATGTTAATTATTTTTCTTTCTTCTTGTGTGTTTGAAAAACTTTGAAAATCAAAAAACACTTCGCACTTCTTTTTAATTTTTCTTTCTTGTTTAATGGGTTTGTAGTATTAAAAGAAAACCCCAAAAGATTTTTCTTGCTTGTTGGGAGCTTTCCCATGTAAATAATTTTCTTGTTCCTATTTTTGTTTTTGTTTATTTGCTTTCTTCAAAAAAAACAAAAACTCCAAAAATATTTGAGTGTGTCTCTCTAAATTTATTTTCTTTTTTGTTGCCTAATTAAACAGAGAACACCACAATGAAAATGTTGAGTGACTCTCATATGCATTATTGCTGATCTAACAAAGTGCCACTATTACCTTGTTTTCTCCGTCATATAAACTATTTTGCAGATTCCATCTTAGTCCATGGCACACTTGCACTATTATTATTTTCACATCATTCGATCTGCAAGTGAAAGGAAATAATGACGATATTTGATGAATTGATCCTGGTAAAGGAAGCTGGTATGAACTCTTCTTGTTTTCCTTTCACTTAGCATATTATGTGTAAACATGTTTATGATTAAAATTAGAGATTATAGTTGCTCATGCCATGCTTATATAGCTAGGAGTGGATAATGATGTATCTTATGGGTTAACATGCATTAAAATGGTTGTGATGTGGTATGATAGTATGGTATCCTCCTATGAGTAATTCAAGCGGCTTGACTTGGCCCATGTGCAAACATGTAGTTGATTCAAAAGTAATGCAACCTTCATGATATTTAAATGCATAGTGTTTATATCCTACGGATTCTTGTGTTCAATCTTAATTATCCTCAATGCATGATTATGACTGTTTTCACTCTCTAGGTGGTCACTTCTCAATCTATTGCTAGCCTTCACTGCTACCTCTTGAGCTTGCGTTGGATTTTTCCCTTGAAGAGGAAAGGGTGATGCAGCACAGTAGCAGTAAGTATTTCCCTCAGTTTTGAGAACCAAGGTATCAATCCAGTAGGAGTATCAAGATGAAGCACCGATGTACGTGCGCAAAAACAGCAAACTTGCACCCAACGCTACAAAGGGATTGTCAATCCCTTCACGATTGATCGCAAGGTGGGATATGAAGGCGGACAGTGCAACAAAGTAAAAGTGTAGGGTCGAAAATATGATGTGAAGTAGACCCGGGGGCCATAGTGTTCACTAGAGGCTTCTCTCAAAATAGCAAATATTATGGTGGGTGAACGAATTACTGTCGAGCAATTGATAGAACCGCGCAAAGTCATGACGATATCTAAGGCAATGATCATAAATACAGGCACCACGTCTGAGATAAGTAGACCGATACTTTCTGCATCTACTACTATTACTCCACACATCGACCGCTATCCAACATGCATCTAGTGTATTGAGTTAATGACAAACAGAGTAACGCCTTAAGCAACAACATGATGTAGAGGGATAAATTCATGCAATAGACATAAACCCCATCTTTTAACCCTTGATGGCAAAAACACGATGCGTGCCTTGCTACCCCTTGTGTTACTGGGTGAGGTCACCGCACGGTATGAACCCAAAACCAAGCACTTCTCCCATTGCAAGAATCATAGATCAAGTTGGCCAAACAAAACCCACAACTCGAAGAGAATTACAAGGATATGAAATCATGCATATAAGAGATCGGAAGAAACTCAAATAAGATTCCTGATAATCTGATCATAAATCCACAATTCATCGGATCTCGACAAACACACGGCAAAACAAGATTTCATTGGACAGATCTCCATGAAGATCATGGAGAACTTTGTATTGAAGATCCAAGAGAGAGAAGAAGCCATCTAGCTACTAGGTATGGACCCAAAGGTCTATGGTGAACTACTCAAGCATCATCGGAGAGGCAGTGGTGTTGACGAAGAAGCCCTCCATATCCAAATCCCCCTCCGGCAGGGCACCAGAACGTGCCCCAGATGGGAGCTTGTGGAGACAGAAACTTGCGGCGGGCGGAAAAGTATTTTCGTGGATCTCTCCCGTGGATTTGGATTTTTCGGGGATTTATAGGCGGAAGAAGTAAGGCAGATGAGCCACAGGGGGGCCAAAATCCTAGGGGGCTTGTGACCTCCCCTGGTGGCCTCTGCCTTGGTTCTCACGCTCCCTGCGTATCTTCCGTTCCGGAAAAAATCTTTTCGGAGGTTTTATTCCTTTTGAACTCCGTTTAATATTCTCGTGTGAAAAGGGTCAAAACCACGGAAAAAACAAGAACTGGCACTTGGCACTGAGTTAATAAGTTAGTCCCCAAAAAGATATAAAAGGCATACAAAACATCCAAAATTTGACAAGATAATAGAATGGAACCATCAAAAATTATAGATACGTTGGAGACATATCATTCACCTATACTACGCGGGAATAGTGAATATGCATCCAGAATCTTAAGCCGAAGTTGTGCAAAATGAGTCCACCATAACTACCTATATGCGGTATTACCCCGTCGCTCCAAGTAAATTTGCATGTGCCACCTCTAACTATTCAAATAAACATCTGTTCTGTGTTCTCATACCGCTCATGGAGGGACGGGGTGGTCAACATCTTCCATGCTAAGCTAGTTATTCTCAACATGGGCATTTATTCACCTGTCATTGCATGTGAGAGGCTGGTAAAAATGATGCTTGGTCCTGCATAATCAAAAAAATTAAACAAACCTCTTGGGAGAATTGAAATGTTGGAGGGAACCCGAGGATTCGATCAGCCATGGCTTGTGTATGTATGATTGATGAGAGTAAACTTTATATTTTTCACTTGGGAACCGCCGATAATGTGTTCGAAGATATTGAAAATCTGTGTTGTGACGTTGACAGGAAAAGCACACCACCTAAAATTACAATTTCATCTGAATTTCAAACCATGAGCTCTGGCACCTCTAAAAGTCAATGCTTCCCTCTGCGAAGGGCATTTGACTTACTTTTATGTTATTTACTTTCATGTTATTTTCTTTTATTTGAGTCATCATATTCACACAAAAGCACTAGACCTGAGATCACTATTTTGATTCTTATGCATTGAGTCTAGTTAATGTTGGATGTGAGCATAAATGGCTATTTAATACTCTGAATTAAAATGTTTAGTCGCTGCTTGATCCTCAGAGGTGCTCTGCATTTATGTTTTGCAATCTCAAAAAGGGCTAGCAGGATACCATATCATCATATTATATCATGATTGTTTTGACAAATTGTTGGCATGTGAGATATTTTATTATTGCTCGCCAGTTGGTTATGTTATTGACATGAGTGAATATGATGTTTAAGTGTTATCATTAATATGGTTATTTATGATCTATGGTGAAAACCTGAACGCTAGCTAAGTATACATACATCAACAAGAACAGAAGATTTTTTAAGAGTTTTCTTTATCACTTTCAGTTTGCCAACTGATTTCCTTGAGGACAAGCAATGAGTTAAGCTTGGGGGAGTTTTCTTTATCACTTCCAAAATTTGTACCATAGCTTCTTCTATCCCTCTATCACCTCGAGTAACTTTGCCATGCCCCCATCTCTCCACCTCTCCTTTCTACCATGGCAACACTTATTTTACCCCTCTCCCAATAATATGTTGAAGCCAATGCCCCCACATCCTTGCAAAGCACCTCTAGTATGCTAGTGCACTATTACAAGCAAATATATGGCATGCTCATGTGGAAAATACGAGCAGCCCTTGTGAGACTTGATTTTGGTAGAAATGTGGCCGTAAACTTTAAGTGCTAGCTACACTCCTCTCCATGATCTCAAACTTGGCAGCCTTTTAGTCCTTCCATGCCTAAGACTGCTAGACAAGGTTTCATTTCAAATTCCTCCTGGTAAAAAGACTTTGTGCTAGCTCAAAGTTTGTTGTTGCAAACGTAAATAGGGACCAAGCCCCTCTTGCATTACCGCATATGAGGCCAAACTCCTCAGTAACACTCCTGCATGCATGGCTTGCATGTGAGACAGCTTTGACTGACAAAAATACCACTGCGGGCATGAATGCGCGTGGTGACCACCTCCCTGGCATGCAAAAGTGGTGCTCTGCACCTTGTTCTTGTCCTGCAGCTTGTGTCATGCAGCCGCAGAGTGCCCCAGCGCGCCAGGGAATCCCTGTTCCCACCTTTGAACCGCTCCTTGACGCCAGCTAGGCTCCGAAACTGCCCAGGTCATGTGCCCGCCGTTCCCAGAGCACCCGAGGCGCGTGAGAGCTCCCCTAGGCCGCCCCCTCCATTTGAGGCCTCCCCCGAGTCCCTGCTGCTCTATCTTCACTCTCTCTACCTCCAGATGGCCTCCCAGGCCTCCCCATTCTATCCCGAGCCCCGCGTCCATCCCCATGCCCGCAGCTTCTCCGTTTGGGCGTGACTTCTCCGCAGGCCGCAACATCTTCATAGACCGCAGCTCAAATGTGAGGCTGCGGTTGCTCCCTTCCCCCGAGAGTCGTGTCGCTCCTCCCCCTCGGCCCCATCTCCTCTTCCCCTGGCTGCGCCGCCCTGTCCAAGTTCACCGTTGCCACCTCCCGCTTGCTGTCGCTGGCGTTGTTCCAGTGGCCCTCGGCATCCATAGGGTGCGGGAATGGGGGCGCCGCATTCGCCTGTGCCCGAGGATGGCTGGGCAGCACCGGAGGAGGCTAGTGATACTATGGGCAAGCACTAGAGCAGCTCGAGTCTGTGTCCACTGCTCCTCTTGTGCTCGAGCGGGAGGAGGAATAAGATCCTGCAGGCGGGGCCCACCTGTCATTGACCCAACAGGTCGGGCCCGCACAGTTAAGTGGAAGCGCCTGAGGTGCGCCGCGTCTCTTCATGCAGGTGGCGCATTCGGCGTAGTACACCTTCGGTGTGGCCCCCTTCTTTGCCTAGGTTGAGCCACTTGGCCGACCCAAGTTCTATCTTGTGTCGAGAGCGCAACTTAGTTTTCTGGGTAAAGCTCCTTTCTCCATTTGTTTTTCTTTCCAGAAACTTGTAAAATCTATGGTAAATTCATCTTCACTCCAAAATTGTTGATTCAAATTTCTATAGCTTCCTAAAATCATGTACTATCTAGATATATGCCTTCCAAATCTTTCGAAGACAATATTTTGTAGTATTAATATTCAAATACAGATTTGAATATTTAAAACCCCACCTTGCAAAATTCCTAGAGAGGTCAAATCAACTCCAAATAGAGTGATTCCAATTTCCATAGACTTATAAAATCATGCTCTAATTTTCTAGCCTTAGTCAACATTTTTCTCTACCATATTTCTAGTGCACCAAATAAATAGCATGCATTTCTGTTTATTCCATGTTAGAAAATCCATAGGAAAATCATACCAACTCCAAATCTAGTGAAACACTTCCTAAATATTTCTAAAATCATGCCCTATTAAATGAGTGCCTCCACCCATTTTTAGCAGAATATTTTCTGTAGACTTGTTATGGGCGCAGTGATGCCTTCATTTCCACCATTCAAAAATCTCTAGTGATCCAAATCCCTTAGAACAACTTTAGGCATTATTCGTATGACCACAGATGTCCAAGAAAATAAAACTCCTATTTATAGAGCACTTTGTGTTCTACTTGTTCTGTGGCTTATCATTGTTGTTTCTGACGATATTTGGCGAAATAAACTGAGTACCCGGAGATAGGCAAGAAGCATGAGAAGACCTCGAAGACTTTGCTGAACTAGGCAAGTAGCCCTTTGACATGCCTAAGAAAGGTTTTTTCATGTGATGTGGTACCTTACTTATGTATATATTCATGTTGGACTGGAGACCCCCCCTATTGGGTTGTCCCTGAAAAACACCTCATTGAAACTTGCATTTGGGCATGATCCTACCACCTATGAGGGTTGTGCATGTGGGATAGTTAGTAGCTAGTAGTTTCTACGCAAAGATGGATGTGAATATGCATGGTGACGATGAAGGGAGTGTTACAAAGGCTTTTCAAAACCCCCGTAGGGTGCCACTAATGCATGAGGGTGATGGTGTTGAGATGGATGACCACTTGAGAAAGGGGTAGTGTACCAAGAAAGGTTTTGTGTGCGTGGTTTAGAAAACGGGATTAGATTTAAGATTTCTCGACCATCCCAACCTTACATGCGCGACCACGATACCCAATATGGGAATGGGGCTTTGTTGATTACTTTGGTCGATACTAGCCGAGAGCCCATATTACTAGTGGTCACTCTCGTGATGGGGTCGTGCCAGGTAGGATGACTATGCTATTTTAACATGTTCCGGGCACACCGTTGGTCCTTGCATGGATGATACAATCTAGATCGAGGGTCATATGATGTACATCATGTAGGATGTGTACCAAACGAGTGGACGCTTTGTATAGTGTCGCCGGGGGAAAGGCATTGTTCGGGTGCTTACCTGGGGTATGTAACATACTGCGAGTCGTGGATGACACGAAAGTTCCCCGAGTCTTGTGGGTACAACACGCAACCTCTGCAGAGTGAAAAACTATTTGAATAGCCGTGTCCACGGTCAAGGACAGTTGGGTAATCCTGCTTAAACTATGTCCAGTCATTTTCGGATAAACCAAGTGTGAGTGTGGGAAAGTATGAGAAAAGGATGGTGACATGGGAAAGATGATGCTTGAGCTAAGTGAGGTGACTTGGCATGATGGGTGGACATGGGAGGTTCGACCCTCAGTTGATATTGATATGTGTAACTTGTTCACTGGGTTACCGCTATGCCTTGTGATGCGTGTCGCACGAGAATTTGATCATGGTAATGCACCAGGGAAAAAAATCTGCATTCCGCAAAATTAACGAACAAGTGATATATCATGTTTTGTTATTGCCTTATTCCACAACATGGGTTGCTTGCGAGTACATTCAAAGTACTTATTATCTTGCCACTAGTTATTTCATTAACCAGGTAAGAGAGAACAAGAGATGGTGAAGAATTCCTTGGTGACGGTCCTGTGTCTATGACGCTTCCTAGTCAGAATGCTTGTAGGTTAAGGCTAATGGCATGGGTTCATGCTTTCAACCAAGATTTTCGCTATTAGTTGAGTTTGATGTAAGACTCTTGTTATTCATTTTCTGTGTGTTCGATGAGCATTGATCTCTAGGATCACTGAGCACGTACATTCGGCGATCTCGACTTACAAGTCGGGGGCCCCATAACAATGCTTAATTCTTGTTACTACGACCCGAGTGCCATGGTTTCAGATCCAAACCTTTTATGTTTCCATGAATATGAGAGTGTTTCGGGTCCAATCTTGCAATTTATATTCACCTATTGCGTGTCATGATCTGCATACCCGAAGGTGACAATAATTGAGATTCTTTTCGGAGATTATTTGTAGTTTGAGGAGTTCATGTATTGACTATGTGTTAATGTTTTGGTCTAGTTGTCTATTAAAAGGAGGCCTTATTATCCCTTAGTTTCCTTATGCACCCCACTGCAACGGGAGGGTAGGACAAAAGATGTCATGCAAGTTCTTATTATAGGCCCGTATGACTATATACGGAATACTTCCCTACATTACATTAATGAATTGAAGCTAGTGTTGTGTCTCTCTAGTATGTAACTGTTACATGATGAATGCCATCCAATATACACATGTATCCATCACCTATCCGAATGCCTACGTTTTTTATATATAATCTTGCTAAATTACTATTGATTTTACTGTTGTTACGATCACTACAAAACTACCGTTGCTACTGTTACCGTTACTACTACTATTTTGCTTTGCTACTATAACTTTTGCTACAGAGAGATATCCTAGGTGTTTCTAATTGGCAACTAAATGATACATCTCCAATATATATAATTTTTTGATTGTTCGATGCTAGAATATTAGCATTCTAGGATACTTTTTGGACATTTATTTGCCGATTCATATTATTTTGGAGGACTAACCCATTGACCTAGTGCCAAGTGCTAGTTGCTATTTTCTGCATGTTTTTGGCTTTTCACGTTTACAATACCAAACCGAGTCCAAATACCAAGAAACTTTTTGATCATTTTTCTGGACCAGAAGAAGACCTTGAAAGTTCACAAGAAGGCTGGGGGGCACAAGGGGGACCCACAAGCCAATAGGGCGCACGCCTAGGGGGTGGCCACGCCCTGTTAGCTTGTGGGCCACCCCCTCATCTCCCGACCTCATTCTCTAGCTTATAAGTTCTCATATATTCTAAAAACCCTAGGGGAGTTCCTGAAACACTTTTTACGACGCCCCAAGTCTCCGTTCCTCCATCTGCTCATTTGGTGCCCTGTTCCAGTGCCCTATTGGAGGGGGGATCGATCACGAAGGGCCTCTACATAAACCTTGAGGATCCCATGGTGATGTGTGAGTAGACTACCACAGACCTACGGGTCCATAGCTAGTATCTAGATGACTTTATATCTATATATGTTCTTCGATACAATGTTCATCGCATCTTCGTGATGTCCTACTCGAAGTAATCACTTTTTGCAGTGCGTTTGTTGGGATTCGATGAATTGTGGGTTTATGTTCAGATTGTTTATGACAAAAGATTTGAGTATTCTCTAAATTATATTATTCTTATTTGCAGGATTATTAAGGCTGCCATGGAGACCTAGAACAGGATTGGGAAACAACACGCGGTAGTTACCCAGGTTCGGGGCCCTCATGTGGAGGTAACACCCCTACTCCTGCATGTGTGATGTATATGGAGTGTATCTGTTTGTACATGGCGCTCCTTGAGCTGTCCGGAGGAAGGAGAAGAAGGCTCTAAGTTTCCCTCCTCCCATGGAGTGTGGATGAACGAGAGAATGGGGGGAGCCAGGGAGAGTCTAACCCTCGTGTTCTCCCCCGTGGGCTGGCTCCCTGAGTCATATTATAAAGGGGTGCCTAGGGGACAAAGGGTGGCGCACATGGCCTAACTTTACTGTTGGAGGTGATGGGTGAGGATGGCCCCATGTGGCCTAACTTAACAGTTGGAGGTGATGGGTGAAAAATGCGTAGTGGTGCAGGCTGTACTGCTCGGGCATAGTGATGTAGGCTGGACTGCTAGCGCGCAGTGATGCGGGCTGCAGCGTCCTTGCGTTGTGTTTGATGGGACGCTACAGCTGACTTTGCTGGGCTCCAGTCGGACGGTCTCCAGTCGGTGCGCTACACCCAGTGGGTGCTCTGGTGTGCCCCCAATGGAAGAAAGCTGATGCTGGCTACAGCCCGTAGACGACCGCCATCGGCTATCTCGACCACGACAACAACAACTCTTCACGCGCAAGAGCCAGCGGACTCCAAATCCGCGCATGGTAGTGCCCCGCGCACAAGAGCTAGTGAACCCCGTGTCCACACAACGTAGCGCTTCACATGCAAGAGCCATCGGACTCCGCATCCGCGCATGGTAGTGCCCCGTGCATAACAGCCAGTGGACTCCGCGTCCACGGAGGGCAGCACTTCGCGTGCAAGAACCAATGGACTCCGCATCCACGCATGGTAGTGCCCCGCGCACAACATCTAGTGGACCTCGCGTCCATGCACGCCAGCGCGTAACGCGCAAGACTAGCAGACAACACGTCCGCAAATGACGGTGCCTCGCGCACATGAGCCAATGGAACTCGCGTCCATGCAAGGTAGCGCTTCGCACGCAAGAGCCAGTGGATTCCATGTACGTGCATGGCAGTGCCCCGCGCACAAGATCAAGTGGACTCCACGTCCATGCACGGTAGCGCTCCGTGCACAAGAGCTAGCGGACTCCGCATCCACGCACTAGAGCGCCCCATGCACAAGAGCTAGCAAACTCCGCGTCCACGCATGGCAGTGCCCCGCACACAAGGTATCATTACACTCCGCGTCCACACCCGGTAGCACTTCGCGCGCAAGAGCCGACGGACTCCTCGCCCGCACCTGGTCGTTGATAACCCACAAGTATAGGGGATCACAACAGTTTTCGAGGGTAGAATATTCAACCCAAATTTATTGATTCGACACAAGGGGAAGCCAAAGAATATTCTCAAGTATTAGCAGTTGAGTTGTCAATTCAACCATACCTGAAACACTTAGTATCTACAGCAAAGTAGTATGATAGCAACAGTAGCAACAATAACCAGTAGCAGCAAAGTGACAGCAGTAGCGACAGAGTAACATCAGCAGCAACAGAGTAACATTAGGAGTAGTGACAACAATAGTGGCAAAGTAACGTAGCAAGGATCAGTAGGAAAAACTCGTAGGCATTGGATCGGTGATGGATGATTATGCCGGATGTTATTCATCATGCAACAGTTATAACACGGAGAGATATGTAACTAGCTCCAGTTCATCAATGTAATGTAGGCATGTATTCTGTATGTAGTCATACGTGCTTAGGGAAAAGAACTTGCAGGACATCTATTTTCCAACCCTCCCGTGGCAGCGGGGTCCTAATGGAACGTACGGGATATTAAGGTTCTCCTTTTAATAAAGAACCGTACCAACGCATTAACACTTGGTGAATACATGAACTCCTCATACTATGGTCATATCCGGGAGTGGTTCCGGCTATTGTCACTCCGGGGTTGCCGGATCATAACACATAGTATGTGACTACAACTTGCAAGATAGGATCAATAACACACATATATTGGCGACAACATAATAGGTTCAGATCTGAAATCATGGCACTCGGGCCCTAGTGACAAGCATTAAGCATGGCAAAGTAGTAGCAATATTAATCTCAGAACATAGTGGATACTAGGGATCAATCCCCATCAAAACTAACTCGATTACAAGATAGACCTCATCCAACCCATCACCGTCCAGCAAGCCTACGATGACATTACTCAGGAATGGTGAAGAGCATCATGGAATTGGCGATGAATGAAGGTTGGTGATGACGATGGCGACGATCTCCCCTCTCTGGAGCCCAGAACGAACTCCAGATCTGCCCTCCAAAGGAATAATAGGAGGCGGCGGCGCCTCCGTATCGTAAAACGCAATGAACACATCTCCTGGATTTTTTTCCGGACGAAAGGGACTAAATAGAGCTGAGATTGGAGGCGGTGGATCTTCGTGGGCCCCACAAGCCTGCCAGGCGCGGCCAGGGGATGGGCGCCTGGTGGGCTTCTGGGCTCCACGCTCCATTTCCTCCGTTGATTCTTGCGCCAGTATTTTTTAATATTCCACAAAAATTAACCGTAAATTTTCAGGTCATTCCAAGAACTTTTATTTCTCCGCAAAAACAACACCGTGGCAATTCTTCTGAAAAGAACGTTAGTCCGGGTTAGTTCCATTCAAATCATGAAAATTAGAGTCCAAAACAAGGGCAAAAGAGTTTGGCAAAGTAGATACGATGGAGACGTATCAACTCCCCCAAGATTAAAACCTTGTTTGTCCTCAAGCAATTTAGTTGACAAACTGAAAGAGATAAAACAAAAACTTTTACGAACTCTGTTTGATCTTGTTGTTGCAACTATGTCTAACTCATAACCAGAATTTCGGCAAGATCACAAGCTAACCACTTTAGCAAATGACATCTAGATCTCACGGTAAACTCATATCAATGGCATAATGAACCAGCGAGCAAATAATGACAAGTTTCAAACATCAACAGTTCAATCAAAACAATCATGAAGCAGTGCGAACAGATGGTATATCGCTAGCTCTTTCTGAGACCGCAAAACATAAATGCAGAGCACCTTCAAAGAACAAGGGCTGACTAAATATTGTAATTCATGGCAAAGAAGATCCAGTCACAGTCATACTCAATATTAGTCAAAAGCAAAGCATAAAAAAGGACAGAGGTGCTCTCTAATTGGCGCTTTTATAAGAAGAGGATGACTCAACAGGAACATAAATAGACACACCCTTCGCAGAGGGAAGCATTGACTTGCAGAGGTTCCAGAGCTCAAGCTTTGAAAACAGAGATAATAATTTTTGGTGGCATTGTTTCATTGTCAATGCAATTACTAAGAGTTCTCACGATCTTCCACACTACACATGCTATAGGCAGTTCCCAAACAGAAAAGTAAAGTTTTGACTCCCCCACCACCAATCAATCACACTCCATGACTAGCCGAATACTCGGGTGCCGTCCATACCAACAACAGTCCAGGGGAGTTTTGTTTGCAATTATCTTTTTGATTTGAGCATGGAACTGGGCATTCCAATTACCGGCCCCTTTCTCGTGAATGATAGTGAATAAACACATATCGAGGATAACACGCCTAGCATGCAAGATACTGATAGCCCCCTGTCACCACATGAGCGGTTCGGGCATGCAAAATAGATTATTTCTTAAATATTTTGAGAGTGGCACATGCAAATTTACTTGGAACGGCAGGTATATACCGCATATAGGTAGGTATGGTGGGCTCATATGGAACAACTTTGGGTTTATGGAAGTGGATGCACAAGCAGTATTCCCGCTTAGTACAAGTGAAGGCTAGCAAAAGATTGGGAAGCGACCAACTAGAGAGCGAAAACAATCATCAAAATGCATTGAGATTAACCAACATTGAGTGCAAGCATGAGTAGGACATAAATCACAATGAACATGAATATCATAGAGGCTATGTTGATTTTGTTTCAACTACATCCATGAACATGCGCCAAGTCAAGCCACTTGAATCATTCAAAGGAGGATACCATCCTATTACACTACATCATAGTCGTCTCAAAATTCATGTTGGCATCCAAGACAAACCATTATAAGCTCCTAGCTAATTAAGCATGGCATCAGAAACTATGATCTCTAAGTTGTCATTGCAAACTTGTTTCTCTCACAACAAAGCCGAATCAGGAACGATGAGCTAGTCATATTTACAGAAACAAAATAGATCGAGTTCATACCAGCTTTTCCAGGCTCAGTCACTTCATCATATATCGTCATTATTGCCTTTCACTTGCACGAGAATGATGTGAACAATAAGCTGGAACCTGTAGGCAAACACAAAGCTGGTGCATTGGACTAAGCTGGAACCTGCAGGCAAACACAAAGGAGAAGACAAAGTAATATGGCTCTTTAACAGATAAATAGATATGCATGCGAGAGCCACTAAACATTTTAACCATGGTCTTCTACCTTGACCCAAAGAAAAAGAAAACTATTTACACGGGAAAGCTCCCAACAAGCAAAAGAAGAAAATAAAATCTTTTTGGGTTTTCTCAAACTAGACAAATACATGAAAAGAAAACGAGAAAAAGAAATAAACTAGCATGGATGATACAGTGGCAAAGTGTGAACACCGACTAACAAAGTGAAAGTGTAAGCAAGAATATAAAGTCGGTGAGAACACGTACTCCCCCAAGCTTAGGCTTTTGGCCTAAGTTGATCTACTCCCAAGGATGGTCCAGGCGATACCCAAAATCATACTGGGGGTTGTACGGGAGCATTGCAACCACTTCCTGAATAGCTGCCGCACGGAGACGAGCAACCTTTGCGTCCTTCTCATACTCCTCTGCCTCTCCTTTGGTTATGTAATATCTCCGTTTTACCTGAAAGTCAAAGAAGGCAGGAGCAGGAAGGGTAATATGGAAAACACGCTACCGGTTAAATATTAAACGGTATAGGAGGGATTCATCATCCCTCTCAAGGAACTGATAGCGTGTCAAAGGGACGCGGTCAAGGAAAGCTGTATGGAGCGGGGGATCTCCTTCGCGGATGGATACTCCAAGAAAATTTGCTATGCGAGTAGCATATATCCCACCAAAGAAATCCCCTTCATTAGCATTATTATTCAGCCTCCTTGCTATTATAGCTCCCATGCTGAAACTTCTATCACCCGTTACTGCGCTCTTAAGAATACTAAGGTCGGGTGTGCAGAGGTGACAATGCTCAATCTTGCCATTAATGCATTTTCCTATGAAGAGGGCAAAGTAATACAAGGCAGGAAAATGAATGCTCCCCATGGTGGCCTGTGTAATATCTCTAGTTTCTTCGACAGTTATACGAGAGAAAAAAATCTCTAACCAAAGATTTAGGAGGATCATTAAGACTACTCCAAATAGGTATCTTGTAAATTCTGTTGAAATCCTCTAAATCCATGGTATACGATTTGTCATAGAGATCAAACAGTATAGATGTGTCACGACCAGCTAAAAATTTGAATCTACGAACAAAAGAGGCAGTGAGAGTAACATACTGTTCCCATTTATCGAAGATGAATTCTTCGAGTCCGACGTTGTGAACAAGTGTATCAAACTCGTCTTTGAAACCTGCCTCAATCACGAATTCATCAGAAGGCCATTCACATGGTTGTACCTGTGCGTTCCTTGGTTGTTAAGGATCGGGCTCCCGAATCGCGAGACGGGGACCTCTCTTGCTTGAGGAACCACCATGATAGTTTCTCCTGAACATCTCCCTTTTCTGAAATTTTCAGTGACTCAAAGGAAAAGTGAACAAGGCTCAACTAAACTCGTAGCAACTACTCCCACAAGTGCCAAGAGGCCATATTACACATCAAAACTACTTGAGACCAGCTAAAATTAGCATGCAAAGCTCAAGAACAGGGTCACCAAGGCAGCAAAAATACGCGAAGTATAAGGCACTAGAGAAAAAACTAATTGGACCAATGGAGGAGTCACTTACCAAGGAGTAATTTCCCCAA
Organism: Hordeum vulgare subsp. vulgare; assembly: GCF_904849725.1. Classification (NCBI taxonomy): domain Eukaryota; kingdom Viridiplantae; phylum Streptophyta; class Magnoliopsida; order Poales; family Poaceae; genus Hordeum; species Hordeum vulgare. The sequence continues at coordinate 154,339,714 of NC_058522.1, read as the reverse complement.
AACAGTTCGGTAAATGGTGCTTTGCACAAGGAGATCGAAAATCCCAGCAAGAAGAGCAAGAACACGGGTTTGAGCTGCGGAATGATTTTTTTCTGGAGGTAGGAGAAGCATATGGGAGCTAGAATGAGTGGAGGGGGTGCACGTGGGCCCCACAAGCCTGGGTGGCGCGACCAGGGGGGTGCCCGCGCCTCTAGGGCTTGTGGCCCACTGGTGGAGCCGCCAGACTAGCTCTTTGTCTCACTATTTTTCAAAAAATCCAGAAAAAATCATACTTGATTTTCACGGCATTCAGGGAACTTTTATTTCCGGGGTACTTTTCTATGGGACGCTAAGATAGAAAACAGGGAAAACTAAATCTATCATTTTTCTTCTAAGCAACCAAAGGTGAAAGCTTGGAACAGAGGTTTGTGACTCCTCGATTCATCCATCTCATGGTCATCGAAAGAAATCCATCAATGAGGTTTATCAAGTCTCCTTGACAAACCTTTTTGAATCACAAAAGGAAACGGAGAATTTTCGAATAGCCACTAGTTTACCTCAATGGGGATATGTATCTCCCCAACAAGCAAATCATACGCCATCTTAATAGGAGGTATAGGGCATTCAAAGCTCCCAATAAGAATCGATGAAGTTTTTTCGATAGCATTGATGCAATGTACTCGATATTGTTTCTTCGGAAAGTGAACCATATGCTCATTACCGTTTACATGGAAAGTGACATTGCCTTTGTTGCAATCTATAACAGCCCCTGCAGTGTTTAAAAAGGGTCTTCCGAGGATGACCGCCATGGCATCGTCTTCGGGAATATCCAAGATAACAAAGTCTGTTAAGATAGTAACGTTGGCAACCACAACAGGCACATCCTCGCAAATGCCGATAGGGAAAGCAGTTGATTTGTCGGCCATTTGCAGAGAGATTTCAGTGGGTATCAACTTATCCAGTTCAAGTCTATGATAAAGAGAGAGAGGCATAACACTAACACCGGCTCCAAGGTCGCATAAAGAAGTTCTAACGTAGTTTCCTTTAATGGAGCAAGGTATAGTGGGCACTCCCTGATCACCTAGTTTCTTAGGAGTTCCACCCTTGAAGGTATAGTTAGCAAGCATGGGGGAAATCTCAACCTCAGGTATCCTCCTCTTATTAGTCACAATATCTTTCATGTACTTAGCATACGGAGATATTTTGACCATATCTATCAAACGCAATTGTAGAAAGACATGTCTAATCATTTCAACAAATCGCTCAAAATCCTCATCATCCTTTTTCTTGGATGGTTTGGGAGGAAAGGGCATGGGTTTCTGAACCCATGGTTCCCTTTCTTTACCATGCTTCCTAGAAGTGAAGTCATTCTTATCGTATCTTCTATTCTTAGGCTGTGGGTTATCAATATCAATAGGTTCAATCTCCACATCATTATCTTTGCTAGGTTGAGCATCAACATGAACTCTACTATCGATATTATCATTAGGCTCATGTTCATCACCAGATTGTGTTTCGGCATCAGAGGCAGAGACATCATTTGGACTCTCAGATGTAGCAGCAACAGGGTTGCTAGCGTGCAAGTTCCTATCATAGCTCTTCTTCTTTCTAGGATGACTAGGTGCATCAGTGTTAACTCCTTGAGAATCTTGTTCAATTCTCTTAGGATGACCCTCAGGATTCAAAGGTTCCCGGGTCATTCTTCCGCCTCTAGTGATGACTTTAGCAGAATTGTCATTCAACTCATTGAGCACGTCATTCTGAGCCTTAAGTACTTGTTCTACTTGAGTAGTAACCATAGATGCATGTTTACTCAGAAGCTTAAGATCATTGACATTTCTGTACACACAAGCACTTAAATGACTAAGCATACGGGCATTCTGTTCCAATTGTGTGCTAACATAATCATTGAAACTTTGTTGTTTGGCAACAAAGTTATCAAATTCATCGAGGCATAAGCTAGCAGGTTTGTCAAAAGGAATATCACTCTCATCGAATCTACGAAGAGAATTTACCTCTACTACCTGTATCGGGTTATCGAGACCATGGATCTCTTCTATAGGTGGTAGATTTCTGACATCTTCAGATTTAATGCCTTTCTCTTTCATTGATTTCTTAGCTTCTTGCATATCTTCATGACTGAGGAATAGAATACCTCTTTTCTTCGGAGTTGGCTTAGGAGGTGGTTCGGGAATAGTCCAAGCATTCCCATTGCATAAGATGTAATTCAATAGGATCTCAGCTTGTTCTATGGTTCGTTCTCTAAAAACACAACCATCACAACTATCTAGGTGGTCTCTAGAAGCATCCGTAAGTCCATTATAGAAGATATCAAGTATTTCATTCTTTTCCAGAGGGTGATCAGGCAAAGCATTCAGTAGCTGGACGAGCCTCCCCCAAGCTTGTGGGAGACTCTCTTCTTCAACTTGCACAAAGTTGTATATTTCCTGCAAGGCAGCTTGCTTCTTATGGGCAGGGAAATATTTCTCAGAGAAGTAGTAGATCATATCTTGGGGGCTACGCACACAACTAGGAGCAAGAGAAGTGAACCAAGTCTTAGCAGCATCCTTTAAAGAGAAAGGAAACAGCTTGAGGATATAGTAATGGCGGCTCTTTTCCTCACTAGTGAATAGGGTGGTTATATCGTGCAGTTTGGTAAGATGGGCTACAACCGTTTCAGACTCATAACCATGAAAAGGATCATATTTGACCAGAGTGATTAACTCAGGGTCGATAGAGAATTCATAATCCTTGTCGGTCACAAAGATAGGCGAAGTAGCAAACTTCGGGTCGTATTTCATCCTAGCGTTCAAAGATTTTTCTTTCCACTTGAGCAGTAGTTTCTCAACATCATAGCTATCCTTACAAGCAAGAAAGTCATCAACTATCTCTCCCTCCATAACATAACACTCAGGCATATCAGGAAATTCGTATCTAGGAGAGCTAGTTCTAATAGGCAAAATAGCAGGTTCTGCTTCAATAGTATCAGCAGTTTCAGAAGTATCATCACATCTAGCAGCAAGTCTAGCAATTTGTGCGTCAAGGAATGCACCTAGTTGCAAAGCAGTATCAAGCATATCATCATCATAAGCATCATGGGCAGTAGAAGTAGCATCATCAAGCACAGGCGACATATCAAGATTTCTAGCAGGAGGTGGTGTCGCAAACTTACTCATAACTAAAGGTGAATCATGTGTAGAGCTAGATGGCAGTTCCTTACCTGTCCTCGTAGTTGAGGGCAAGACTTTAGTTCCTGGATCTTTCAGATCTCTCATAGTGACCAGCAGACGTAAATCCCAAGTGACTCAGAGAATATAGCTATGCCTCCCCAGCAACGGCGCCAAAAACTACTCTTGATAACCCACAAATATAGGGGATCACAACAGTTTTCGAGGGTAGAGTATTCAACCCAAATTTATTGATTCGACACAAGGGGAAGCCAAATAATATTCTCAAGTATTAGCAGTTGAGTTGTCAATTCAACCACACCTGAAAGACTTAGTATCTGCAACAAAGTAGTATGATAGCAACAGTAGCAACAGTAATGAGTAGCAGCAAAGTGACAGCAATAGCGACAGAGTAATAGCAGCAGCAACAGAGTAACAGTAGCAGCAGTGACATCAGTAGCGGAAAAGTAACGTAGCAAGGACCAGTAGGAAAAACTCGTAGGCATTGGATCGGGGATGGATGATTATGCCGGATGTTATTCATCATGCAATAGTTATAACACGGAGAGATATGTAACTAGCTCCATTTTGTCAATGTAATGTAGGCATGTATTCCGTATGTAGTCATACGTGCTTAGGGAAAAGAACTGCATGACATCTATTGTCCATCCCACGCATGGCAGCGGGGTCCTAATGGAAACTACGAGATATTAAGGTTCTCCTTTTAATAAAGAACCGGACCAACGCATTAACACTTGGTGAATGCATGAACTCCTCATACTATGGTCATCTCCGGGAGTGGTTCCAGCTATTGTCACTCCGGGGTTGCCGGGTCATAACACATAGTCGGTGACTACAACTTGCAAGATAGGAACAAGAACACACATATATTGGCGACAACATAATAGGTTCAGATCTTAAATCATGGCACTCGGGCCGTAGTGACAAGCATTTAGCATAGCAAAGTAATAGCAACATCAATCTCAGAACATAGTGGATACTAGGGATCAATCCCCGTCAAAACTAACTAGATTACATGATAGATCTCATCCAACCCATCACCGTCCAACAAGCCTATGATGAGATTACTCACGAACGGTGAAGAGCATCATGGAATTGGTGATTAAGGAAGGTTGGTGATGACGATGGCTTCGATCTCCCCTCTCTGGACCCCAGAACGAACTCCAGATCTGCCCTCCAGAGAAAGAAGAGGAGGTGGCGGCGCCTCCGTATCGTAAAACGCGATGAACTCTTCTCCTTGATATTTTTCCGGACGAAAGGGACTAAATAGAGCTGAGATTGGAGGTGGTGGAGCTTCGTGGGCCCCACAAGCCTGCGAGGCGCGGCCAGGGAGGCGTGCCTGGTGGGCTTGTGGGGCCCACGCTCCACTTCCTCCGTTGATTCTTGCGCCAGTATTTTTATATATTCCAAAAAAATTCTTCCTAAATTTTCAGGTCATTCCGAGGACTTATATTTCTGCGCAAAAACAACACCATGGCAATTCTACTGAAAACTTCGTTAGTCCGGGTTAGTTCCATTCAAATCTTGCAAATTAGAGTCCAAAACAAGGGCAAAAGAGTTTGGAAAATTAGATACGATGGAGACGTATCTGTCGTGTTTCAACACCGCTATTTTCTACGACAACAACGAAAAGCCTCCGCCCGACTCTTCGTGTCCTGTGGAGGCTCGGAGGCTACTGTCGGCGGGAGGACCCCCGGGTAGGCTAAAGGGGACAATACAATATTTCAAAACATCAGGGGGAGTTGCGCCTGATACGCCATACTCCGTGAATCAACAAAGACGATCGAAGGAGTGAAGATAGAAGACCATCCGACTAGAGCCCCTCCGGCTGGAGCATGTCCGCCTCGAGCCTGTCTGACTAGAATCCACCCGTCTAGAAGACAGTCCGGTTGGAGCCCATCCGGCTGGAGCCCATCCGTCTAGAAGACCGTTTGGATGGAGCCCGTCCAGCTGGAGCTTGTCTGGCATCTGGCTAGAAGACCATCCGGCTGGAACCCATCCGGTTGCAGCCTGTACGAGTGGAGCCCATCCTACGGGAGCTTGTCCGGCTGGAACCCGTGCAGCTGGAGCCCGGAGCCCATCCGGCTGGAGCCTGTCCGGTTGCAGCCTGTCTGACTCGAGACCATCCGACTCGAGACCGTCTGGCTGGAGCCTAGTGAAGTCAGCTACACCGTCCCATAAGACACTACACGAGGATCACAGCTTGCTTCAGATTGGGCACCGCTATTGTGACCGCGTCCACTGATGGGGCAGAAGCGTGGAGCCTGTATGTCCCTTTCTCCCGCAGAACAAGGGCCAAGATCGCCACGACGTCTCGGCTGCTCGCCTCCGACACTCTTTGTTCCGGCTTCGTCTGTGACGGACACGACGATGGCGCCTCCTACTCCGATCGCGCCTCCCGCGGCGCCTGCATTGCCTGACGTCGCCGGGATGGCAGAAGCGTCCACAGCCACAAGCGTCGTGGCCTTCGAAGTAGAAGGATGGGCGTATGTGCTAGTTTTATTCTTGGGAGCCATGAGGAAAAGCAAGAACGACGAAGACCAACACGCTGCTCATAATCTCAGGTTTGCACGAACGATTCCCCTTGCTGGCACGCCAAAGATGTCACGGTAGGTGTGCACTTTGATCACCTATGGGACCATTGGCCCCTTCGTGGTTCGGCGGGGAGATCGCGTTCCACAAAGAGAAGAAACTATGAGGCAGCACGATGATCGGACTCGAGGCGTTTACCCAGGTTTGGGATGCTGTGAAGCGTAAAACCATACTCGTGCTTTGGTGGATTTATTTGGGGAAGACGGAGCTCGCAAAGTGTCTGCCCTGACAGGAGTTACCGCGGAGGGCCACTACGTGCGTACATCTGTTCTAGGGCCCTGATCCTCTGTGTTCGAATCCTCTACTAGGTCGCCTTGGGCTCCTTTTATAGCTTAAGGGGCATCCACGGTGGCAAACATACATGATTAGATAGCCAACAATGCTATCATACCTAACTCTGGCACTCAAGACAAAATGCCATAAATGCTGCCTTAGGTGGAGAGCGGGGGTGCGTCCCCGGCAAGCTTCTGCCACCACTTAGTTGGTTGTTGCTTGGTGTCTTGTCACGCCTCTAGACGGGTGTCAACTGGTTGTAATCTGTCTTCTGGCGTGTCGCCACGTATCTAGCGAGAGCCATTTAGCCATGTGGGAGCTCAACACCTCATCGATAAGTGACCCGTGTTGCGATGAGGTGGAGCGGTGGCAGATTGGCTCGCGCTTGTCGGGGAGGTGACTTGCCGGGTCTTCTTGAGAATGCTTGTGCCTTGTTTCAAGACACGTGTTGGGGGTTCTTGCCGTGTCTTGGGCCAGTCCTGGGCTGCTGTATAGGTCATGACAGTGTCTGGTTCCATATGCTTGCTTGGGTTGGCGGTTTCCTTCGAGGGGTTATGCTCTTAACGCCTGTGCATAAGTTAGGGGCACTAGGTACCCAATTACAAGTGAACCGATAGGAGCCCCCGGGCCGGGCCCTTACGTGCTTGCCCGGCGCTGTTGGGTCTGGATGAAGTTCATGCACGGGCGTGAAATTGCAAAAGGGTAACTGCCGACCCGTTTTTCTGTACTGTCCCACCATTTCAGGTTGTTTCCGCCACGTACGCCAAATGCATTTCGAGAATCTCATAGTGGGTGCGCGTGACTTAAAGGCTGGTCGTGGTAGGAGCCACAACGTCATGGATTGGATTGATGGGATGGTTATCTATTCGCCCGTGATGGTAGGCACTGCCATGGGTGGAGATGGGTGGCTACCCTTGGAGTGTAGGAGAGCCAACCCGTCGCATCCTCCCTATAAAACCAGGATTGGTGCGGTAGGCGATTCTCATCCATCTTTCTCCTCTCCTCCAACTAGGGTTGCCCGGATTACTCTTCTCTTCTTGTCCCTTGAGGTTGATTTGGTTTTTTCCATGGCGAGGGGGCGAGGGGTCCTCCATCTTCTTTGGGGTAGCGAGAGCCTCCCCGAGAGATCATGCAGCCGCTTTAGACGCGGTGACGGAGGTTGGCACCAATACTCGAGGCAGGAGGCGTCGGAAGGGACCGGGGTCGCGGAGGAGGTAGTGGTCGAAGGGGACGAAGTGTCATGCCCAACCCTCCTCCGGTCACGCCCTCGCTCCTATTGTCGGGGCATACCAAAGCTCCAGCGTTGGAGTTTGTCATCAGGCCACGTGGTCCTCCCCGCGGTCGTTTGCGCCTCCCTTGCCTTCTTGCTAGGGTGATGGAGAAAAATCATCGGCAAGGTACTCGGTTTCCTGTGGGTGGATGAAGTAGCGATTCTCTGGGTATCACAGTAGAGTCCCCTGCCCAGGGCGCCATATTTAGTGCACATGGGTGCGAGACTTTCTCTCACCTGTTCTTCTCAAGGACACGGGGATTACCCGCCTTTGGTCAAGAGGGACGACGATGCTCTTTGTGAGTGGTCCCGGAGAGCATGGCGTCTTCCTCGGCTGTGCTGAGGTGCTCGATGCTGGCGGAAGTGCCTGCTCGAGCAATGGAGATGATGGAAGTTGTGATGGCGGCGACCCTCGACGCCCGACGGACGGGGGTAGCGACTCCGACATATCGTGATCGCCGACAGCACCATCATCAACAGTTGGCTTTAGCATCGCCATGATCTACACCTGCCTTCTATCCACTTCTCCTTTGTCGGCTTCGTCTGCCCATCCTAGGTGCAGGGCCCTTCTGGTCTCGGCGGGGAGGCGTCCTTCCGGTCCTCACGGGGAAGCGTCGAATCATAGCCAAGCACTCCTTTTAACCTCTTTGTCTCCTTCGTCCAATCCCTAAGAGGAGAGGACAAGAAAGGCATATGGGGCACTTATCTTTTTGTAAATCAAAAGATTGTAGGCTCTTGGCAAATTTTTACTAGTGGAAATGTAATTTATTTCATCCATTTTGTAATGAAGAATGAATAAAATAAGCGCCATTCATCACTCTTGAGTATTGTCCTTCCACCCTTCTACTCGTATTGTGTTGTATGTACATTCTTGCCGTACATGACTCCTTGTCGGGTTGGTGCAAGACGCAAGTGTCGAAGGGGGAGCGAGCCCCCTGACAACAGAGGAGCCCCGTCCCCTGGCAAGGCCCCTTGTCGGTATCGGCGCGGACGCTCCGAAAGCTAATAAGAGACAAGAGATGAAGGACAGCTCGTGCTGACAAGGGTGTCGGGACCCCGATCCTAAGCCATAGGAATCTTGCCTGTAACACATCGCATCCCTTTGCGGTCTCACGCACGGTTAACTCCTCGGTTGCAGCCTTACCTTAGCCGGGACCGTTTGCGTCTTTTGACTCACGTATGCAATAGTGTCGCTAGCATTCCAATGTCAAAGAACCCGGATCGACATGTCTAGTCATAAACCAAAGTGGCAGTTCCGCACAAGGACAGGCATACATGACCCAACAAAGCATGTGTCGGTCATCAGCGAATGTAGACGAGTCGTAGCAAGCTACAAGGACTCCATTACATCGCGTGACATTTCCCCAAAGAGGACAGACACAGCAGCTAAGAAGGACACATGCCGGTCAACCAATGTGTCCGGAGCAGTAGCGAACTACCAAGGCTCATTGGATCACAAATGGGCATTTCCTTGTACGGAGTGCTACTAAAGTTCACGACTAGGTAATCGAACCCCATACATATCAAGTACGACACACATACGCATGGCATACCGATATGTATAGATACATCGATGGCATCACAACATAACCATAAACATACAACCTTTAATTAAGAGGCTCGGAAGAGCCACACACAAAATATTACACATTAAGGGTCTCACGACCCATAATAGCAGTCATACAATTACAAGCCAGTGGAAGAGTTTTAAACTGTCTGAGTACAGACAGGGCAACTAGAAGGCACATGGCCTGACTATACTACAGATCCAACGTAGGGTCAGATCGTAGCTGGGACACCAGCTACTCGTCGTCGTCGATGTCTATGAAGAACCCTCCATTAGGGTCATTAGCAACCTCTGCAACATTTATTAAGCAAACATGAGTACGAAGGTACTCCGCAAGACTTTAGGAGAACTAACTACTCATGCAAGGTATCAAAAGGTATTGTGGGGTTTCATGCGGAAAGCCAACATTGGACTCGTGGCTAGACAACTTGCATTTTTAAATAATTTTGACAACTTGATTTCTCGCACACGAGTCCACTAACACCACAACAATACACTATTGTGGAATCATTCCCTCTCCGTACGAAAATGCCGTCCATGACACTCACGCTTATCTTGACAATTTTATGAGTAGCCATTGAAGTTATCTATGAACAACATATGTCTCCAAGTAGTCCATATCCGTGAACGCGGCTATTCGAATAGATCATAACCCTGCAGGGGTGTACTTCATCACACACGCTCTCGCCACTTATCGCCATGTGCACGTCATGCACCTCGGCAACCTTCAAGCGGAAGCCGAGAGAGGGAGTCGGCCACGACCGTTAACCACACTAGTACCTAGTCCAGGTTTATCGCCTATCTGAGAGTAACCCGTACGGAAGTCCGGCCGAGGTTTCCGCCACGGCCTCAAACGATGTGCGCAGGGTTCCCAAGGCCACCATCCGGGTGCCACTTGGTACACCGTGCCACTGCCTACCACATCACGGTCCACCTCTCAGGTCAGCACCATGCACGGCCTCCAGCATTACTATAAACACCAGAAACTACTTGCAACTCCTGGACCGAGTACTACACGATTAATAGGCCGAGCGGGGTCATATTTCAGGGCCCAGCATGTGGTAGTATGTAGTCTTGGATTACATACACGAAACTCAGTTCGTATGGACGGTTCCAATGAAACAACCCGCCATGTACTCCTACACAGCCTTTCACCGGTACCTTTACCAAATCAAGTTCAACACACAACCTTTGCTCACCGAACACATTCTCACAATTCTGTTCATCTCCCAGATGATAGACCATACACAACTCTAAGCATAGCATGCATAGCAGGTTAAGGCACATCATAGCTCAAGCAACTACCAGGTATGCTAGGTTGCAAGGTTCGGCTATTTACTGTGACAAGGTTAGGTCATGCAAAGGAAGTGGGTTCAACTAACGTGGCAAAAGCAGTTGTAGAATTTGATCCTAATGCAAAAAATAAGTGCAGGAGCAAGAACATGGAATTATCGGGATGATCAAAAGGATTGCTTGCCTTGTTGCTCACAGGAGGAACGATATCCGTCGGATGGATATTCGGTGGAATCCGGGGGTGCGGAGCCTACCGAAATGAATGGCAACATTCAATAACAATCATATGTACTCAAAATGATGCTGGAGCATGGCATGAGGATGCAAGGTGATAAGTTATTATTTTCAACATGTATTAGGTTTAGAGTTGATTTGAATCACATTCGAATATCAATTCAAACGGGGTATTCTCGGATACCGTTTTAATTGATTCGACCTGATGCTCAGATCAACTTGATGTTAGCTTGCATGAGATGTCATGTTATGGTACTGATTTGTAACTAGGACAGTGTGTGATCATTGCAATCATAATGAAATTTGAATATTTTTCCAAATTCCATTTAAAAAGTAATTATCAGAATTGAACTATTCCTTATTCCACATTTTAGGGTTCTGTAACTTTTTCAAACATAGTTGAAAATAGCATAATCACAATCCTTGAATTTTTCTGATACTTTTTCATATATAAATTATTTTCATTGGAGTTACAGATTAATTTCTATGATTTTTACAAGTTTTAGCAATTTCCTAGAATTAGTTTTATACAGGAAATTCTAATTATTGCATCACACTGACGTCAGCAGGTCAGCCGACCTGTTCAGGTCAAACCTGACAGGGGGGGCCCATTGGTCAGCCTCTCTGGGACTAATCCCGCGCTCACCAGTCCTAATTGAGGTTTGACTTGCCCTTGGGCCCACTTGTCAGCGAGTGATTAAGCCCTGAGCTGCTGGGTTAGCTTTGCCACGTCGACCACCACCGGAGGGTGGTCGCCGGCGACCAGGCCCGCGGCGGAGGGCTCGCCGGAGGCGACCTAAACGGCGCTGCACAACACCAAAACGAACGTGGTTTGCAGCTACGGCACGCTGGCGAAGTGGCCGATCTGGCAGGGGCATCAGGGGAGGCTAGGGTCGCCGGGAGAGGCACCGCCGACGAGCTGGAGCAGCGGCCGAAGCTCGGCCTTCTATGAGAGATGGCTCTAGGGCACGGGGAGGGCAGCTGAGGGGCTCATCACGCTCCTGGAGGCTCCAGGAGCTCGAATCCTAGCTCGAGCGCGTGGATCGGACACCACAGCGACGACGACGACATGGCCGGCGGCGAGGAGCTCTCGGCCTTGGTGGGGAACTAGGCTACGATGCACGGGAGAGCGTGGGGCGAGAGGGGAAACGACGACGGGCTCACGGCGGTTCCGATGGTGCTGTTGAGGGGCTCGGGGATGCGCCGGAGGGAGCGAATCGACGGGAGAGGCCCGGCGGCCGGAGGAGGAAGACGACGGCGCTGGGGGCGATGCAGAGCTCGGGGAAGCTTCGGCTTCTGCAGAGATGACCAGGGCGACGAGGCGGATCTAACACACTACTCGGAGGAGGGTTTCCATGGCTAGAGGTGCTGCGGCTCGAGCTCGAGCTCGGCTCCAATGGCGGCAGCAGGAGGGGGGGGGGGGCAGGATCCGAGAGGAGAGGAAGAACAGTGATGGGGAATGGATAGAGGAGACCCTGGGGAGCTTATCCCCGGCCTTGCCAGTGCGAGGCGGCGGCCAGGCAGGCGCACAGGTGCGTGGCCGCGCCGGAGGAGGCGGTGGCCACCTCCTGCTCCTACTGGCGCGAGGGAGGGGACGAGCGAGGGAGATGGGCCGGGCCAGGCTAGGCGACAGGTAAGGGTTTCCCATTTTTTTTTCTGTTTTTGTTTTTTCTGTTTTGCTAACTAATGTTTTGCTATTTATTTCAGCTCTAAAACAAAAAGTAAAAACTATTTTAGACCTCCTGAAATATTGTTATAATATTCCCAACCATTTCCAAAGTTTTCAACATTTTTGAAAATTTATAGTTTCTGATTTCAAATTTAAAGTTTGAAACACGTGGCTTTTTGCATTAGTTTAAAAAGCTTAAAGTGTCAAGAAAATAGTTTTCTCCAATGCTCACTTACTTCCATGATTTAACAGAAAGTTTGAACATTGCTTGAGGCCATTTTGGGTTCATTGATTTTAGCTAGTTTGAGAATTTCTTTATTTAAAGTAGTGGCTAGGGTTTTTGAGTTTTTCCTTTGCCACTTTCTTGTTCTTGTTGAAAATTCTTAGATGCAAATGCAAAGAATACATGAGCACAAGGCTAACTTGCTTAAGGGTTAGGGATGTGACAAAGGGTTCCTCTCGTGCAGAGAATTCCATTGTACACAATCAAAAAGCAGTGGCAAGGATTTACTTAAGGAAAAGAACAGAGCCGAGCTTAAGATAAGGTGGTTTGAACTTATCTCCTTAGGGGAGGTCCCTTTGACGGTGTGAAGGTCCGCCGTCCTTGCTTCTCCGCTGTCTCCTCTTTACCTAGAGGTCAAACGCAGAGCAGAAGAGAGGCTCCGTCCTCTCGAAAGAGGGAAGATGCTATAACAAGGATTATAAGTCCATCAAGCACTCTTAATAACATGTAAAATCAGGCGGTAGTGTCATCATAACATAAGTAAATGCATAATGAACATGCAAATGATGATAAGATGCAATGCCTAGCTTTATTGATGCACAGGGTCTGCGTCTGGCTTTGTACAAAGGGTTACATGCAACTACGACAAAGCTTGTACAAAAGATCTTTGCCGGGTACAGGGCCAGGCAACCTTGCCTTACGGGTAGAACTTATGAAGATGCTAAATGTTCCATGAGTTACACACTTTGATGCCATCTTCAGTCTCCATACGGACTACGCCAGGTCTGGTGACTTGTACTACGCGGCAAGGGCCTTCCCACTTTGGTGTCAACTTCTGAGAACCCTTGGCGGACTGAACACGCTGAGGACAAGGTCGCCTTCCTCAAAGCTCCGGACGTGGACCGTGCAACTATGATTGTAGTGCAGGGCCTGCTGATAGCGTGCGACAAGCACAACGACCTGGAGACGATCTTCCTCGAGGAGTGTGGCATGGTCATGCCACAGCTGTTGTTGCTCCACTTCGTCGTAGGCAAGCACTCGAGGTGACCCGTATATGAGTTCCATGGGGATAACCGCTTCTGCCCCACATACTAGAGAGAAAGTTGTCTTGCTTGTCTCTTGATTCAGTATCGTTCTAAGTGACCAAAGAACCACCGATACTCACTAGTCCAGCGCTTGTCGCATCTTTGCAGTATATCAAAAGTTCTTGTTCTGATTCCTCGCAACACTTCAACATTCATCCTCTTGACTTGCCCATTGCTCCTTGGATGTGCAACAGATGTGAAGGGGACCTTGCTTCCAAGGGTTCATATGTAATGCATGAATATGCGGGTTGTGAACTGGGTGCCATTATTAGTAATTACTCTGTTGGGTACTCCAAAGCGGTACACCACTTCATTCATGAACTTGATAGCTGAATGCGCAGTCACCTTTCACACTGGTTCCGCCTCAGGCCATTTCGTGAATTGTCGATTGCTACGTACAAGAACTCGAAACCCCCGACAGCGCGGGGGAAGGGGCCCAGGACGTTGAGCCCCAGATCGAGAATGGGTAGGATAAAAGGATCGTCTAGAGTGATTTCGCTAGCTGATGAATATTCTTGGAATGGAACTGGTAGGACTCACACTTGGTGACCATCCTAGTTGCATATTGGAGGGCTTTGGGAAAATATAAACCCTACCGAAAAGCTTTTTCGACAAGGGCCCTTGATCCTCTATGTGACCCACATACGCCTCGATGAATCTCTGCCAACAACTTTTGTCGTTCCTGCCGGTAAATGCACCTTAATTTCACGTTGTTTGGTCTCCTTCTGTATAGAGTGTCATCAACAAACTGGTACATACTAGATCGACCGACTACTTTTTTGGCCTCTTCTTGGTCTTCGAGAAGTTCTCCTGGTTGAAGGAATTAGACAAGATGTCGTGCCCAAGCTGGAGCATGTGGCTCGACAACAAGGACTAAAGGAATCTCCTCATTCGTGGGAGTGCTTACCTCTACCGCGAGAACCTGGGGTTCCATGGGAGGGCGAGGCTCATCAGGCAAAATGGAACCGCCTCCGGCAACTTCTCTACGCGAGGCTTCGGGAAGCTTTGCCGGAAATTTTTGGTGGAGTTCAACTTTGTTCTCTTCCTGGTCATCGTTGAAGGGGATACAAATAGTTGAATGAGGTGAAGGACAAAAATTCCTGGTTCTACAAGAAGTTTTTGTGCCACACACTTTGACACGTGATCAGCAACGATGTTTTCTGGACGTGGCACATGTTCTGCCTGCAATCTGTCAAAGCGTTCCTCCAACTTCCTCCCTTCCTCTACATAAGAATCCATAAACAAACTCTGATAATCTTTGTTGATCTTCTTCACAACGAGCTGAGAGTCTCCTTTGATGATCAGCTTCTTGATTCCCAACTCTACCGCGATTCTGAGTCCCCAAGGAGTCCTTCATATTCGGAGGTGTTATTGGTAGCTTCCTCCCAGGGAAAGTGCAATCGGACCACGTATTTGAGGCGCTCTCCAGTGGGGGCGATGAGGAGAACACCTGCCCCGGCACCATGGAGTAAGATGGCACCGTGAAAATACATGACCCATTCCTTACGTACTTCCCTTCCGGGGAGAATTATTTCTTGGACTTCTTCATCTGGTGTGGGTGTCCATTCAGCGATGAATTCCGCCAGCACTCTACTTCGAATTGAGGAAGTGCTTTCGTATTGCAACCCAAAACATGATATCTAGAGCCCACTCGACTATCCTACCAGTGGCTTTGGGGTTCGTCAGGATACATTAGAATGGAAAACAGGTGACTACTGTGATCTCATGGGCTTGGACCTAGTGGTGCAGCTTCATTGAGGCCATGATGAGGCCGAAGATCAACTTTTGTACTCCAGAGTACCTTGACCTAGCCCCTTGTAACATGGAGCTCACAACGTACATCGGCCGCTGTACCACTTTCTTCTTCGCCATCTCTTTGTTACTCCCTCTACCAGGCTGCTAGGGTATTCTGAGTCTATGTTGGGTGTTGCCTCAGATACCTCGACTTCATCCTAGGCAGCATCTGCCATGGTGGATGCATCTTCATCTACTTCCCGCTATGCCACCAGGGCTACACTAACCACTTGATTCGTTGCCGCCTAGTATAGTAGTAACGAATCTTATGGCTTATGAGCGACCAAGGTCGGAGTGGAAGAAAGATAGGTTTTCAGATCTTCCAGCGTTGCGTCTGCTTCCGGGGTCTACTTCATCAGGCCAGCCTTCTTCAGTATTTTGAAGAATGACAAGGCGTGTTTAGCTCATTTCGAGATGAATCTGCTCAACACGGCAACACATTTGGTCAAACATCGCACGTCGTTGACTGTCTTGGGTGCTTGTATCTACTATATAGCTTTGATCTTGTCGCGATTGGCTTCTATTCCTTGCCGAGACACAAAGAATCCAAGTAGCTTTATAGACGCAACACCAAACACACGTTTCTCACGGTTGAGCTTTAGGTTGATCTTGTGGAGGTTTGCAAAGGTATCTTCCAGGTGTTGTACAAGGGTAGCTTCATCTCTGGTTTTGACCACTATGCCATCCATGTAAGCTTCCACATTTTTGTGCAACTGAGGTCCAAATCCAATTTATACGGCTCTGGCAAAGGCAGAACCAACGCTCTTTAACCCAAAGGGCATACATATAAAGGAGTACGTGCTGCATGGAGTTATGAACGAGGTATTTTCATCATCCTCTTTGGCCATGAATATTTGATGGTATCCGGAATATGCATCCAGGAAGGAAAGAAGAAAACATCCGGAAGTGGCATCAACTATCTGATCAATGCGCGGCAAGGGAAATGGGTCCTTCGGGCATGCTTTGTTTAAGTCAGTGAAATCAATGAAAGCCTTCATTTCCCATTTGCCTTACGCACCAGTACCGGGTTACCCAACCACGTTGGATGCAGTACTCCTCGAACCAAACTAGATGCTTCTAGCTTCTTGATTTCTTTGGCAATGAATTGTTGCCTCTCCAAGGCCTGTTTCCTAACTTTCTGCTTGGCGGGTCTGGCATGAGGGCAGACAACAAGGTGGTGCTCAATTACCTCTCTAGGAACACCGAGATGTCAGAAGGTTGCCAGGCAAAGACATCGATATTCGCCTACAGATAGGCAATGAGAGCATTTCCTATTAGTCGTTAAGGGTGGCACTGATGGTAAACGTACCGTCCGAGTATCCTCCCTTGTCGGGACTTTCTTTGTTGTAGGGTAGGAGACCTTGGATTTCCTACTACTGGAACTCTCTAGAAGGACATCGACAGATGTAGCGCACTCCGCGGAGTCGTGCTTCCCGGAGTCCTTGCGAGTGTTTCAGCTAGAGTTCTTTTGGCTTCTGCCAGGAGCAGACCTTTCTGTGGCCTCAGCTGCTACAACATCTCGATACATCTGGTCTACACAAATGACTGCATCTTTCTTGTCCTACGGGAAGGAGATTACTCCCATGGGGCCTGACATCTTCAGAATGTTGTAAGCATAGTGGGATGCTGCCATGAATTTTGCCAAGGCTGGGCGAGCAGGAATTCCATTGTACGACAGGGAGAGTTTGACCACGTCAAATACGACCTTCTCAGTCCAGTAGTTGAACTCTCTGCCAAATGTAACTGGCAATGTTATCTTCCACTTGGGCTGGCCTTTGTCGGGGTTAATTCCTTGGAATGAACCCATAGGCTTGAGCTCGTCGTCAGGGATTTGCAGTCTCTTAGCCACCTCGGGGGAAATCAGGTTCAACACTGCCCCGTCGTCAACTAACATCTTACTAGCTTTGGGGTTGCAGAATGTTGGGAAAACCAACAGCGGCAGACACCCGACTACAGTAATGCGATTGGGGTGATACTCTACGTCAAAGATGATAGGCGTGCGTGGCCATTCGAGCGGCCTTCGAGACTCTGCTGCTGGCTCCTTGGCGTTAACTTTGCATGCCCATTGTTTGAGATGGAAGCGAGAGGAGTGCAAGGATAAACACCCATCAAGACACATGGCATCGGTTTCCCTCTCGAATTCTTTATCACTGTAGTCCTCTCCATCGTCTTCATCATTACTCGCGTCATATTCTTCTTTCTTCTCACGACCTCTAGAAGGCTTTTACTTTTGCTGCAAGGCCATGCCGCGGCAGCCTCCTATTCCATCGCGACCCTTCCCGGCAGCACCATCTTGGCCCTTCTCCTTGTCGCGCTTCTCGTACTCTGCTTTGTGCTTTTCAACAAGCTGCTCAACTTGGCGGCATTCTTGGAGATCATGGCCCTTGGTGCGATAGATCTTGCAATATGACCCATCGGACTTTTTGGTTTTCTCTCCCGATGCGGCCTCCCGACAATCAGTGCATGAGTCATCTCCCTTGTCGGGGGTCTCGGATTTTGCCTTCTTGCTGGCACTAAGATCACCAGAGCTTTCGACGACCAATACTACCTTTCCCTCGCGCTTCTTGTCGCACTTTTGGTTCCTCCCCTTCGATCCTGGGGTATAATCATCGTTGTCAGAGTCAACTCCGAGACCCACCTCCTTTCCGAGGAGTCACCTTCCTTCTTCAGCTCGAGCACTCTTGTCCGCCAATGTGTATAGTTCGTTTACGGTTTTGGGGAGTTTGATATTCTCTTGGCCCGCATCCTCTTGTTGCGCACGTTCGAATGGAACACGGCAATCACGGCTGCGGGGTATATCTCAGGAATGTTCCAGTGCACTCTACTGATCCTTTGGATGTACTTCCGCACGGTTTCACCCTCCTACCGTTGGAGGACGTGCAAGTCGCTGGGCTGTCATGGCTCCTGGTGGCCACCTGTGAAGGAACTAACAAACTCGTTGCACAAGTCTGCCCATGACGAAATGGAATTTTCCAGCAGGTGCATCAGCCACGACCTCACATTTGGCTTGAGTCACAAAGGGAAATAGTTGGCGAGCATCTTCTCATCTCTTCCTCCGGCAGCTTGGACGACTATGGTGTAGATGCCCAGGAATTCTGCCGGGTTGAACTTCCCGTCATAATTCTCCGTTAGTTTAGGCTTGAAAGCTCGGGTCGACAGCCAACAGACCTGTCGCAGCTCTCGAGTGAAGGCAGGACACCCGACCTCGTAAGATAGGTATCCACCAGCACTGGGCGCGGGGTCGCCAGTGTCAATGTCGTTGTGCTTGTCAGATTGACGGTGTCCTTCTCGGCGTCACTCAATGGTGATACACGCGTCCTCCTTCCGCCGGTCTTCCAGGACAAGCCATTGGTCTTGCTGGTCGCACGGGCCGTACGAGGCTATGGATGGCTCGTCGGGCCTATCAGTGTGTGGATCTTGTTGTAGTTTCCCATGGGTTTACTGTCGAGGAGGGGACTGCACCGTTAGTGCGTTCCCCTTAGCATGACTGTTAGTACGGGGCGTCGTTGTCGTCCGTGGGCGACGAGACGGTCCTGCATATTGTGATTTGCTGCCTTTGGTGAAGCCAATCAAACTCTGGATGGTGGGCCTCCACTCGTCCATTATGTCATCCACTTGTGGAAAACTTAACAGGAGCTGAGTGTGCGCCATTGCATCCATGGTTGTGTCTTGCATGGGCAGAGAGGTGGACCATGACATTGCTCGACTCCTGGTGGAACCAAGAGGAGCATCGTCACGCCCTTGTAATCGTGCACTCGTTGCCGTGGCGTTCTGACGTGGGGGAGGCTGAGGTCATGGATCTGTGGCTCCGCTTAGCACTCCGTCTTGCTCAGGACGAGGCACGCACCCAGCAGTTGTGCCCGTGACACGCGTAATCAGGGGATCGCGGCTTGCTTCAGATTGGGCGCCTCTGTTGTGACCGCGTTTGCTAATGTGGCGGAAGCGTGGGGCCTGTATGTCCCTTTCGCCCGCAGCACAAGGGCCAAGCTCGCCAGGATGTAGCTGATGGTCGCCTCCGACACTCTTTGTTCCAGCTTCGGCCGTGGGGGACACGACGGTGGCGCCTCCTATGCCGATCGGGTCGCCTGCGGCTCCCACATTTGCTGACGCCACCGCAATGCGAGAAGCGTCCGCAGCAACAAGTGTAGTGGCCTTCGAAGTAGAAGGATGGGTGTTTGTGCTAGTTTTCTTCTTGGGAGCCATGAGAAAAAGGAACAACAATGAAGATCAACACGTTGCTCATAATCTTAGGTTTGCACGAACGATTCCCCTTGCTGGCACGCCAAAGATGTCGGGGTAGGTGTGCACTTGATCTACTATGGGACCATTGGCACCTTCGTGGTTCGGTAGGGAGATCGCGTTGCACAAAGAGCACAAACTACGAGGCAACACGACGATGGGACTCGAGTCGTTTACCCAGGTTCGGGCCGCTGTGAAGCGTAAAACCCTTCTCGTGCTTTGGTGGATTGATTTGGGTAAGACAGAGCTCGCTAAGTGTCTGCCACGACAAGGGTTGACGTGGAGGGCCACTACGTGCGTACAAATGTTCTAGGGCCGTGAACCTCTGGGGTCCTAATCCTCTACTAGGTTGCCTTGGGCCTCCTTTTATATCTTAAGGGGCGTCCATAGTGCCAAATAGACATGATTAAATAGCCAACAATGCTATAAGACCTAACTCTAGTACTTAAGGCAAAATGCCATAAATGTTGCCCTAGGTGGCGAGCGGGGGTGCATCCCCGACAAGCTCCTGCCACCGCTTAGCGGGCTGTTGCTTGGTGTCTTGACACGCCTCTGGACGTGTTTCAACTGGTCGTAATCTATCTTCTCGCACGTTGCCATGTATCTAACGAGAGGCACTTAGCCATCTCGGAGCTCGACACCTCATCGATAAGTGACTGGTGTAGCGATGAGGTGGAGCGGCGGAAGATTGGCTCGCTCTTGCTGGGGATGTGAGTTGCCGGTTCTTCTTGAGAATACCCGTGCCTAGTTCCTCAACAGATGTTGGGTGTTCTTGGCATGTCTTGGGCTTTTTCTGGGCTGTTTTGTAGGTCTTGCGGGCGTCTGGTTCCGGATGCTTGCTTGGATTGGCGGTTGCCTTTGAGGGGTTATGCTCTTAACACATGTGCATAAGTCAGGGGCACTGGGTACCCTATTACTAGTGCGCCGACACCCCCATTCTCTCATTCATCCACACTCGAGGGGAGAAGGGAAGCTTAGAGCCTTCTTCTCCTTCCTCCAGACAATTCAAGGAGCACCATGGACAAACATATACAGTCCATGTACATCAAACATGCACGAGTGGGGGTGTTACCTCCATGCAAGGGCCCCGAACCTAGGTAACTACCGCGTGCTATTGCCAATCCCATTTCGAGTCAACACGGTGGCCTTGCTCTCACCTCTCTAAGCCACCCCTGACATCTTCCATGTGAAAATACCACGAGAAGCTTCATAAATCTCTCTGATCAATTGATATGGTTTGGCCAATTAGATTGATCTATCTTAAGTGAGAGGGGTGCGTTGTATTGGATTCAATCTAGTGGTTCTCTATTTGCCACTGACAGAAAGATACAAGACATGTCTTTGTATTTTTGACACGAAGGATAAAACAATGGGGTTGATTCATATTAATTGCGTTTTCTTTGTCTACATCATGTCATTGTTCTCCAAGTGTTACTCTATTTTACTTAATACTCTAGATGCATGATGGGTAGTGGTCAATGGGTGGAGCAATAGTAGTAGATGCCAGCAAGAGTTAGTCTACCTGCTTATGGATATGATGCTTATATACACCTGATCATTTCCATGAATAAATATGGCATAACTATCCGCTTTTCTATCTATTACCTACCAGTAATTTGTTTACCCACATTATGCCTTCTTCGAGAGAGATGCCACTAGATAACACTATGGCCCCCGAGCCTATTCACTTATAAATTTGCAACACTGTCATTTCCTTGATGCCTTTTATTATTTGTATTTAGTTTTTGTGTTGAATATATTTAAACTATCTATGTACACTACTTATCTTCTTGAAAGTAACTAGTTGAAGGGGCTTGACAACCCTCTTGCCCGCGTTGGGTGCAGGTGTTTGCTCTTTTGTGTGTACGCGCTGAAGACAGGAGTTGTATGATCCTCCTATTGGTTCTATATCATTGGTACTAACTAAGGGAAATTCTTATCTATATTATGCCGCATCATCCGATCCTCTTCATGGAAAAACCCAACGCAGATCACAAGTATCATTCAACTGCTAAGACCAATGAATATTCTTTGGCTCCCCTTGTGTGAAATCAATAAATTAGGGTGTAATACTAATAGTGAAGACTATTGCGATCCCCTAACTTGTGAGTTATCACCTTCCTCCATAGAAATTAAACATTTTCCTATAAATAACACAAAGTAATGCACATAAGGAAAATGTAAACTCGTGGCTCTGGCTTTCGACACGCTCCTACGTTCTTTGACAGTTAGGGTAAGGAGGAACTCCTCGAACTCCTCCGCTTTTGGATCATCTAATCCCCATCATAGGGAATCAACCATATTTGATAGAACTTGGTGAATGGTATTTCATAATGTTCAGCATATAAGTCAAAGCGTACCATGGGAATATCGAGTCTATGGAGGTAACATAAATTTTGCACAAAGGAATTCATAAATAGATAGTATTGATCAAACTTCTGTGCGAGGAAGTTAGCCAACTTGACGTTTGCAATGAATTGCATGAACTCTTGGTATAAACCCACTTCATTCATAAATGCATTATGTGGCCATTCGCATGGCCGAACCTCCATGTTATGAAAGATATTGATATACCATTCTTGAGCACTCCCAAGAGTTTCCTAGGAACCCCGACTCGAATAATCTCTCCTAAAATATGCTAATTTTCCTAAGATTCTTTTTTGAAATTTTTAGACCACAAAATTATGTTAACAAAACTTTGTAAGATTGATAGCAACTACTCATACAAATGCCTAGATGCCATATCAAGCATTCAAACTACTTGGAATTTAAAGAATTTAACATGCAAGATCATTTTGAATAACACCAAGAGCAGGAAAATATGCAAAATATAACCCACTAAAGCAAAACTAATTGGAGAAATGGGAGAGTCACATACCAAAGAGGAGTCCCTCAAAATAGTTTCAGAAATGGAGTGCCGAGCAAAGAGATCAAAAATCTTAGGTTTGGGAGGAAGAACACAAGGGAGAGAGCAACCATGATTTTTTTTCTAGAGGTAAGAGGTGAAGTGGGATGAATTGATAAGTGAGGGGGTCCCTATGGGGCACCTAAGGAATCTAGGCGTGCGAGGGGTGCACACGCCCTTTTGCCTTGGCAGCAACTTGTGCAACACCTAGGGTGTTTTCACCTCTATAAATTGTTAAATATTCAATTAAATTTCATGTAATTTTTGTGACATTCTGAGTATTTTTCCAGTCATTTTTGTTGCACGGATAGTTCAAAAAGCATGATAATCTTGGTATTTTATTTTATTAAACTAAAAATAACAGAGAGTAAACTATATGTACAGGTTGTGCTTTGTATATTCATCGACCACATGCCTTTCCAAAAGATTTCATTAAAAAGGTTGATCAAGTCTTATTAACAAACCGTTTGTGATTGACATGAAATGAAGAATTTTCATATAACACTAAGTTACCTCAATGGGACTTGGATCTCCCCAACAATAATAATACCATATTTCTTCTTGGCAGTAGAGAGAGGAAATTTAAACGCTCCAATAGTAACAATGGCAACTTGCTCAATGGTATTAATATTATTCACCGAAGCTTGTTTCTTTGGGAAGTGCACTGTATGTTGCTTACCATCGACACGAAAAGTAACTTTGATTTTGTTGCAATCAATAAAAGCCCCTACAGTATTTAGAAAGGTCTACCAAGGATAATCGACATGTTGTCGTCCTTGGGCATATGAAGAATAACAAAGTCCCTTAAGATAGTGACATTTCCCACCACAACAGGAACATCCTCACAAATTCAAATAGGCACAACATTGGATTTATCATCCATTTCCAAAAATATTTTAGTAAGTGTGAGTTTATTCAGATTAAGTCTTTTGTATAGAGAGAAAGGCATAACACTAACAACGTCTCCTAAATAACATAAAGCAGATTTAACTTAACTTCATTTAATGGAGCATGGTATTGTGGGTGTACCCGGATCTCCCAACCTCTTAGGCACCCGACCATCACAAGAATAATTAGCAAGCATGGCGGAAATATCAGTTTTAGGTATCTTTCTTTTATTAGGGACAATATCTTTCATACACTTAGCATATGGAGGCATTTTCAGAATATGACTCAAGCGAGTTCGCAAAAAGATATGTCTAATCATTTTAGCAAAGCGCTCAAATTCCTCTGCATCCTTATTCTTGGAAAACTTACAAGGGTGGCATCGGTTTCTGAACCCGTGGTGTCTTTATCTACCATGTTTTCTAGCGACAAAGTCCCTCCTAGCATAACATTTACTTTTGGGACGTGGGTTATCAAGATTATCAACATGTTCTATTTCCACATCATTTTCAGGTTCTTTATTGTTATCTGGTTGAGTATCAAACTGAACACCATTGTTATGCTTATCCTTATCATTATCACTAAGTGAATATTCACTACCACATTGTATGTCAGCATCAAAAGTAGAAACATCATTATGATTCGAGCAGGTTTTTCTATAAAAGGTTCGCTAGAAGCATGCAAAGTCCTATCATTTTTATCTTTAGACGGACTAGGTGCATCATCATTAATTCCCTGAGAATCCTATTGAATTCTTTTTGGTGACTTTCAGGATAGAGAGGTTCTCGAGTCATTCTACCTCCTCTAGTCATTACTCTAACAACATGGTCATTCATGTTATCATTCATTTCAGCAAGAAAATCTTTTTGTGACTTAGCAACTTGGCCTAATTTACTATGAACCATGGAAGCATGTTTACCTAGACCTTTGACGTCATTAGAAATTCTAAACAGTAAGTCACTCGAGCGATCAATCATGATGGCTTTTCATTGTAGTTGATCCTTATCACAATTATGACAATGTTCTTGCTTAACAATGTAATTATCAAGTTCATCCATGCATTGACTAGGAGTTGTAGTGTAAGGTATATCACTTCCATCAAATCGAGGGAGAGAATTTACCTCCACTACATGTGTAGGGATATCAAGCCCATGTATTTCTTCAATAGGTGGTAAATTCTTGATATCTTCAAATTTAATACCTTTTCTTACATATAGTTATCTTGGATTCTTGCATATCTTCTGGACCAAGGAATTTAATACCTCGCTTCTTTTGAATTGGTTTAAACGGTGGTTTAGGAAGTGTCCAAGGTGTTGGAAATATGCCCTAGAGGTAATAATAAAGTGGTTATTATTATATTTCCTTGTTCATGATAATCTTTAATATCCTTGCTAGAATTGTATTGATTGGAAACTCATATACATGCGTGGATACATAAGCAACACACTGTCCCTAGTGAGCCTCTAATGGACTAGCTCGTTGATCAAAGATTGTCAAGGTTTCCTGAGCATGGACATGAGTTGCCATTTGATAACGGGATCACATCATTAGGAGAATGATGTGATGGACAAGAACAAACTATGAATATAGCATATGATCGTGTCAGTTTGTTGCTATTGTTTTCTCTATGTCAGGTATCTGTTCCTATGACCATGAGATCATGCATCTCACTAACACTAGAGGACTACCTTGTGTGTATCAAATGTCACAACGTAAGTGGGTCACTATAAAAGTGCTCTACAGGTATCTCCGAGGGTGTGTGTTGAGTTGACATGGATCAAGATTGGGATTTGTTAATCCATGTGAAGGAGAGGTATCTCAGGGCTCACTCGGTAATACCACATCAAAATGAGCTTTCAAGCAATGTGACTAAGGAGTTAGCCACAGTATCTTGTATTACAGAGCGAGTAAAGAGACTTGTCGATAACTAGATTGAGCTAGGTATGGAGATACCGACGATCAAATCTCGGGCAAGTAACATACCGATGGACAAAAGGAATTGTATACATGATTGATTGAATCCTTCACATCGAGGTTCGACTGATATAGATCTTCATAGAATATGTAGGAACCACTATGGGCATCCACGTCCCGCTATTGGTTATTGACCGAAGAGTATCTCAGTCATGTCTGCATAGTTCTCGAACCCGCAGGGTGTACGCACTTAATGTTCGGTGATGATATAAGCATAGTCGCGGCATTGTATTGGTGACTGAAGGTTGTTCGGAGTCCCGAATGAGATCCTGAACATGAAGGGGAACTCCCAAATGGTCCGGAGTTGAAGATTGATATATAGGATGAAGGGCGTCGCAGTCCGGAACGGTTCTGGGGCATACCGGGGAATTGACGGAGTTCCAAAAGGAGTTTCGGGGAGGCCCCCGCAAGTGTTGGGGGCCTCATAGGCCAAGGAAAGGTGGCACACCATCCCACAAGGGGTTGGGCACCACCCACACCCCAACCCACCTCCGCTAAGGAAGGGCCTTACCCCCTAGGGCAGCGGGCCAACCCAATTGGGGTGGCAAGGCACCTAGGTGGTGTTGGAAATATGCCCTAGAGGTAATATAAATAATTATTCTATTTCCTTGTTCAAGATAATCATTTATTATCCATGCTTGAATTGTATTGATTGGAAGCTCAAATACATGTGTGGATACATAGACAACACACAGTCCCTAGTAAGCCTCTAATCGACTTGCTCCTTTATCAAAGATGGCCAAGTTCCAGACTATAGACATGAATTGTCATTTGATAACGGGATCACATCATTGGGAGAATGATGTGACAGACAAGACCCAAACTTTAAACGTAGCATACAATAATGTGAGTTTACTGCTACTGTTTGCTACATGTCAAGTATCTGTTCCTATGACCATGAGATCATGCAACTCCGAGAAACCATAGGAATGCCTTGTGTGTATCAGAAGTCACAACAGAACCGGGTGACTATAAAGGTGCTCTAAAGGAATCTCCAAGGATGTCTGTTGGGTTTGCGTGAATCTAGACTGGGATTTGTCACTCCGTATGATGGAGAGGTATCTCTGGGCCCACTCAGTGATATAACATCACAATGATCTTGCAAGAAATATGACTAAGGAGTTGGTCACGGAATCTTGTATTATGGAACGAGTAAGGATACTTGCCGATAACGAGATTGAGCTAGTTATGGAGATATCGACGATCGAATCTCGAGCTAGTAACATACCGATGGACAAAGGGAATAACATACGGGATTGAATGAACCCTTGACATTAAGGTTCAACCGATGAAAGATTTTCATAGAATATGTAGGAACCAATATGGGCATCCAGGTCCTGCTATTGGTTATTAACTGGAGAGTGTCTCGGTCAAGTCTACATAGTTCTAGAACCCGCATGGTCTACACACTTAAGGTTCGAAAACAATATAAGCATAATTGAGTCATAATGTTGGTGACCGAAGGTTGTTCGGAGTCCCGAATGAGATCCTGGACATGATGAGGAACTCCAGAATAGTCCGGAGGTGCAGATTGATATATAGGTTGAAGTTGATCGGAGTCCGGAAGTGTTTCGAGGTGTACCGAGGGAATCACAGAGTGCCGAAAGAGGTTTAGGGAGGCCCCAACAACTATTGGTGGGCCTCATGGGCCAAGGATAGGGGTCGTTGCAGCCAACTAGGGGGCTGGGCATGGCCCCTCTCCCCAACCCACTTCGACTGAAGGAGGGGTGGGCTCCTCCTTGGGATGTTGCCAGCCCAACTTGGGTGGCAAGGCACCCAAGTGGGAGGGGCCACCCAACCCTAGCTGCCTCCCCTCTCCTCCCTTGGTTGTCGGCCCCTAGAGGGAAACCCTAGGGCGCCCTCCCCTCTCCCTTCCCCCAATATATAGAGATGTAGAGAGAGGGCAGCCACTCAACAATCTTGCCACGATGCTGCACCTCCTCTCCCTCGTAGTTTCTCTCCTCCAAAACCCCACAATGAAGCTCTGGTGAGATGCGACCACCAATACCTCACCACGCCATCGTGCTACCAGAGTACTCGGGTTGCTAATTCACCATCGCTCGCTGGATCGAGGAGGTGAAGGCATCACCAAGCTATACGTCTCTTGAACGCGGAGGTGTCTTCTGTTCAGCACTTGATCGGGAGATCGTGAGACAGTTCGTGATTGGATCGCAAAGACGTACCACTACATCAACCGCGTTCTTGAACGCTTCCGCTTAGTAATCTACAAGGGTATGTAGATTCAATATCTCATCTTGTAGATAGTCATCACCATGGATAGATCGTGTTTGCAAGTAGGAATTTTTTTGTTTCCCATGCAACATTCCCCAACAGTGGTATCAGAGCTAGGTCTATGCGTAGATGACATCTCTTGTAGAACACAAAGGAGTTTGTGGGCGTTGATATTCAGATTGCTTCCTTCCTTAGTCTTTTCTTGATTCAGCTGTAATGTTTGATGAAGTAGCTCGGACCAACTTTACTCATCCACGTACAAGACACTGGTTCCATCGACTGACATGCAACTTGTTGCATAAAGATGGCTAGCGGGTGTCTGTCTCTCCTACTTTAGTTGAATCAGATTCGACCAAAGGCAGTCCTTGTAGAAGTTTAAATAGAAACTTGCATATCACCGTTGTGGTTTGCGTAGGTAAGAAACATTCTTGCTAGATACCCATAGCAGCCACGTAAAACTAGTAGGGTTGTCTTTAATTTTTGAGCGCTTGGTGATGCTTTACTTTATTGCTAAATTAGTAGAAATAGTAGTACAAGAATAGATGCTGTGACAACCTCGATGGAAGCACAATGATGGAGATCATGGTGTGGCACCGGTGACGATGGAGATCATGCCGGTGCTTTGGAGATGGAGATCAAAAGCACAAGATCATGGCCATATCATATCACTTATGATTTGCATGTGATGTTAACCCTTTTTATGCATCTTGTTTCCTTACGGCAACGGTAAGCATTATAAGGTGACCCCTCACTAAATTTTAAGATAAAATTGGGTTCTCCCTGAGTGTGCACCGTTGTGAAAGTTCGTCGTTTCGAGACACCACGTCATGATCGGGTGTGTTAGACTCTACATTCACATAAAACGGGTGCAAGACAGTTTTGCACACACGGAACACTCGGGTTAAACTTGACAAGCCTAGCATGTACACACATGGGCTAGGAACAAAAGAGACCGAAAGGTCTAACATGAGTCACATAGTTGATATGATCAACATGAAGATGTTCACCATTGAAACCAGCTCATCTCACGTGATGATCGGACTTGGGCTGGTGGATTTGGATCATGTGTCACTCGAATGACTAGAGGGGTGTCAATTTGAGTGGGAGTTTTCAGTAATATGATTAACTAACCTCATTATGTTGAACAATAGTCTAAGTAATCTTAGCAAATTTATGTTGTAGATCAATGGCTCACGTAGTAGCACCCCTGAATTTTAATGTGTTCCAGGAGAAAGCTAAGCTGAAAGATGATGGGAGAAACTTTGTTGACTCGGCCCGTAATCTAAGGCTTGTCCTCAGGGTTTCCCCAAAGAGCTATGTCCTTGATGCACCCCTCATTCCGGCAGCAGAATACGTTGTGAACGTCTGGCAGTCGTGTCTAGATGAATACTCAGTACTTCAGTGTGCGATCTTGTATGGTTTACAGCCGGGACTCAAAGACGTTTTGAACATCATGGATCATATGATATGTTCCAGGAATTGAAGTTTATCTTTGAGAAGAATGGTCGGATCGAGAGGTATGAGACCTTCGATAAGTTATATGCTTGCAAGATAGAGGAGAATGGGTCTGTGAGTGAGCATGTACTCAGAATGTCTGGGCATGCCAACTGACCGGGTGAGTTGGGAATTGTTCACCTGCCAGAGGCAATCAATGATAGAGTTCTCCAATCACTGAAACCTAGATACAAAAGCTTTGTGCTGAACTACAACAAGCAAGGGATGAATAAATCAGTCGTCGAGCTCTTTGCTATGCTGAAAGTTGCTGAGTCAGAAATCTAGAAAGAACATCAAGTGTTGATGGTGAATAAGACTACAAGTTTCAAGAAAAATGGAAATGGGGAGAGAGGTTACTGCAGGAAGAGTGGGAAAGTTGTTTCCCGTCCCATGAAGAAACACAAGGCTGGGCTCAAGCAAGAAACTGAGTGCTATCATTGCAAGGGGACTGGTCACTGGAAGCGGAATTGCCCCAAGTATTTGAATGACAAGAAGGCGGCCAACGCCAAACAAGGTATATATGATATACATGTTATTGATGTGTACCTCACCAACTCCCATTGTAGTGCATGGGTATTTGATACCGGTTCGGTTGCCCACATTTGCAACTCAAAACAGGAACGGCGGAATAGATGGAGGTTGGCGAAGGATGAAGTGGTGATGCGCGTGGGAAATGGTTCCAAGGTTGATACGATCACCGTCGACACACTCTTACTTAAGTTACCATCGGGATTAGTTATGAACCTGAATAATTGTTATTTAGTGCATGCGTTAAGCATGAACATTATATCTCGATCTTGTTTATTACGATACGGTTACTCATTTAAATCATAGAATAATGGTTGTTCTATTTATATGAATATTATATTTTATGGTCATCCACCCAATGTGAAGGGTTTATTCTGATTGAATCTAGATAGTAATGACACACGTATTCATAACATTGATGCCAAAATATGTGGAGTTGATACTGATAGGTCGTGTTTGCACGTAGGAATATTTTTATTTCCCATGCAACATTCCCGAACAGGTGGGAGGGCCCAACCCTAGCCGCCCCCACTCCTTTGGTTGCTGGTTCCTAGAGGAAACCCTATGGCGCCCTCCCCTCCTCCCTCCTTCCTATATAGAGAGAGGGAGAGAGAGGGCAGCCGCACCACAACATGCTAAGCCGCTGATCCTCCTCTCCCTCGTAGATCTTCTCTTCTAAATATCACGCAGTGAAGCCTTGCTGAGCTGTC
This sequence comes from Hordeum vulgare subsp. vulgare, assembly GCF_904849725.1. NCBI lineage: Eukaryota > Viridiplantae > Streptophyta > Magnoliopsida > Poales > Poaceae > Hordeum > Hordeum vulgare. Next base: position 154,309,580 of record NC_058522.1, on the reverse strand, counting down.
ACCATCACCACCTCACCACGCAACCGTGGCCGTAGGGCTCAGGTTGTTACTTCACCATCGCTCGATGGATTTAGGAGGTGAAGGCGTCATCAAGCCGTACATGTGTTGAACATGGAGGTGACGTCCATTCGGCACTTGATCGAGAGTTCATGGGATGGATCGTGATTGGATTGCGAACACGTTCCACTACATCAACCAAGTTCTTTAATGCTTCCTGTTAGCGATCTACAAGGGTATGTCGATACAATATCCACTCTCGTAGATGTGCATCTCCTAGATTGATCTTGGTGAGCATAGGAAATTTTTGTTTCCCATGTAATGTTCCCCAAAAGTGGCATCATGAGCTAGGTCTATGCGTCGATGACATCACGAGTAGAAGACAAAAGAGTTAGTGGGTGTTGATATTCAGATTGCTTCCTTCCTTAGTAATTTCATGATTCAACGGTTATGTGAGATGAAGCTGCCCGGACCAACATTACTCGTCCACGTACGAGAGACCGGTTCCATCAACTGACATGTAACTTTGTTGGATAAGATGGATGGCAGGTGTCTATCTCTCCCACCTTAGTTGAATCAGATTCGACAAAGGCAGTCCTGGTAGAAGTTTAAGTAGCAACTTGCATATCACCGTTGTTGTTTTGCGTAGGTAATAATTGGCCTTGCTAGATACCCATAACATCCATGTAAAATATGCAACAACAAATTAGAGGACGTTTAACTTGTTTTGGCAGGGTATGTTGTGATATGATATGACCAAATACATGGGGATATATATATATATATATATATATATATGATATATGAGATGATCATGTTGTAATAGTTAATATCGACTTGCATGTCGATGCATACAGCAACCGGCATGAGCCATATGGTTGTCTTTAATTATTGTATGACCCGCGTGACAATCATTAAGCACTATGTAATGACTTACTTTATCGCTAAACGGTGGAAATAGTAGTAGAAGCATGGTTGGCACGAAAGCCCTGATGGCAACACGATGATGGAGATCATGGTTTTTATGTCGGTGATGATCTCGATCATGCCGGTGCTTTGGAGGTGGAGTCCAAAAGCACATGTTCATGGCCATATCATATCACTTATGATTTTCATGTGATGTTAATAATTTTATGCACCTTATTTTGCTTAGGACGACAGTAGAATTATAAGGTGACCCCTCACTAAAATTTCAAGATAAAATTGTCTTCCCCCCGACTGTGCACCATTGCGAAAGTTCATCGTTTCGAAGCACCACGTGATGATCGGGTGTCATAGACTCTACATTCGTATACAACGGGCGAAAGCCAGTTTTGCACATGCGGAACACTCGGGTTAAACTTGACGAGCCTAGCATGTACAGACATGGACTCGGAACACAAGAGACCAAAGGATCGAACATGATTCATATAGTAGATATGATCAACGTGAAGATGTTCACCATTGAAACCACCTCATCTCACATGATGATCGGATTTGGGTGTCACACCCTGTTTTCACTTCACTTTTACTGTAATTCAAAAATCTGAGTTTATTAAAACTTTTCCTAAATAAATGATGTGAGTGCCATGGTTGTCATTATACCGATCTGACTGCCATGGTTGTCACTGAACCAGCCTACACCTCTGAAGGAGGAAAGTACCGATGAAGACGAAGACGAAGACCCTACAGAACCTGCCTACAAGACTTAGGCAATTAGGAGTCTTCCCCAAGCTTAGTTGACTCCATGTATCGGTTCATGTGAACCATGAGTGTTTTGTATGATGCAAGCCGCATTTCTACCTTAGGTAGCTTGTAAGCGACTACATCACTTGTTTCGAATTAATGCATTAGATTTCCCAAAAACTTTGTTTTAAACCCTCACACTAGCACAATACCAAACCCCATTATTAGAGCATCATCCCTTATGATTCCCGGCCAATTCGGCATACTGACTTGTCTACTCCCCTGAGAGGATGGTTATTTCAACTCACACCAGCACCTTCGGCAAACCCGGCTCTGCCTCCTCAGGCCAGCAGCAGGGAACCGATGGGAACACTCAAGCTGGAGATCACCATGAGCAGCAGCAAGGCTATATTCCTCCGCCACTGCCTCCTCCGGAAAGCTTAACTATGGCTCAGGTCTTCCAACCTCTCCGAGATGAACGTCAAGCCAATAATGCCGCCATCCAACAGCTGGCTCAAGTCTTGGTGAAAAATCTGTCGCAGAACGGAAATGGCAACGATCGCTCTACTCTATCTGAGTTTATGCGGACTACGCCTCCTATATTCACGAAAACGACTGAACCATTGGATGTCGATGGCTGGATCCACACAATCGAAGACCTCCTCGCGCTGGTCAAGTGCACCGATGATCACGAGAAAGTCCTTTATGCTTCTCACTCTCTCGGAGGCACGGCTAGAGCTTGGTGGGACGGGTTCCAGATCATGCGAGAAGGACAAGCTATCACTTGGACAATGTTCAAGGAAGGATTCTGCGCTACTCACATTCCTCCCGGAATGATGACCATTAAGAAGCGGGAATTCCGAGCCTTAAGGCAAGGCAGTGGAACCGTCAAGGAGTATCTGCAGAAGTTTAACCTCGTGTCGAGATATGCACCAAAGGACGTCAACACTGAGGCCGCAAAAGTGGAATACTTTATGGAAGGACCGCGGCAGTCACGCCAGTATCATTTGGTTGTTTGTGAATGTCGGACCTTCTGCGATCTAGTTAACAAGGCCCTCATGTTGGAGGATAAGCGTCGTGCAATGGACGACACCCGTAAGCGCAAGCTGATGAGTAGTGGAGGACCGAGTAACCCGAAACCATGCCCATGGCAGTCAGCACCAGCAAGACCCAGTTATCAGCAACAGAAGTACAAGGCACCAACATTCCGCTAGAACTACCATCCTCAGCAGCAACTCAACACCAAGCCAACATTCAACCCGCCAAACAACAGTGGAGTCAAGACCAACACTCCGGGAGATATTACCTGTTTTCGATGTGGACAAGCTGGACATTATTCCAGGAATGCCCCAACAAGAAGCTCAACGCACCGTGCCCCCATGCGCCAAATCAGGGACAAGGTCAAGGAGTGCCAGGCTGGAACTAGGCTCCCCGCAATCAGCAGTATCACAACAGGGGACGTATCAATCACATCTCTGCAGAAGAGGCACAGGAAGTCCTGGACTGCATTCTGGGTACGTTCCTCGTCAACTCCACCCCAGCAACAATATTTTTTGATTGCGGTTCTTCGCATTCTTTTGTTACTCAGAAGTTTGCGGAAAAATGTGGTTTGAAGCCTACCTTACTTAACGAGCAAATAGCAGTACACACCCCGGGAGCAGTGCTAAGGACCAACCTATGATGTAGAGGAGTCGGGATCAATATTAATGGGATAAGCTTCTCAGCAGATCTCATTGTCATTAAGTCACAAGGCTTAGAAGTAATCCTTGGAATGGATTGGTTGGCCAAACACCACAGCATCTTGGACTGTGCCAACAGGACTATTACCATGACAAGCAACCAAGGGGTCAAAGTCAAATATGTCCCTGAGCGTGTACCCACTCGAGTCTCGCAGGTTAATAGCCTGTCGGGAGAAGAGCTGGACCGAGTGCCGATAGTTTGTGAATACCCGGACGTCTTTCTTGATGAGCTACCAGGTTTTCCTCCTGACCGAGACATCGAGTTCATCATTGAGCTCATGCCCAGGTCAAGGCCTATCTATAAAAAGCCTTATAAGATGGGATCCGAAGAGCTAGCAGCGCTGAAGAAGCAGCTGGATGAGCAACTCAGGAAAGCATTCATTCGTTTGAGTGCATCACCTTGGGGTTCACCTGTTCTGTTCGTGTCTAAGAAGGATGGGACTATCAGACTCTGTGTCGATTACTGATCTCTCAATGAAGTCAGGATCAAGGACAAGTACCCACTCCCCAATACTGAAGACTTGTTTGACGAGTTAAATGGAGCCAAGGTATTTTCCAAGATCGATATCCGATCTGGACATTACCAAATAGAGATCATACCTGAAGACATACCCAAGACTGCATTCGTGACCCGATACGGTCTATATGAGTGCACTGTCATGTCATTCTGGTTGACGAATGCCCCAGCATACTTCATGTACCTCATGAACAATGTCTTCATGGAATACCTGGACAAGTTTGTTGTCGTTTTCATCAATGACATATGAATCTTCTCCAAATCCGAAGAAGAGCATGAGCAACACTTGAGGTTAGTGTTGGAGAAGCTTCGAGAGCACCAACTTTATGCCAAATTCAACAAATGCCAATTCTGGCTGCACGAAGTTAGATTATGGGGTCATACCATGACGGCAAACGAATTGGCGTTCGATCCTTCCAAGATTACTACGGTAACCAACAGGGAGTCGCCAATCGATGTGAAGGAAGTTAGGAGGTTACTTGGACTCGCGGGATATTACCTCAAGTTCATAGTAGGATTCTCCCGCATTGCTCGACCCATGACGCAACTCTTGAAGAAAGGCAAGAAGTTTGAATGGACACTGAAGTGTGAAGAAAGCTTCCAGGAGTTGAAGAAGAGGCTGACTACCACCCCGGTATTGGTTACTCCAGATATCAGCAAAGAGTTTGTGATATATTGTGATGCCTCGAGAACTGGGCTCAGTAGAGTCCTAATGCAAGATGGCAGGGTCGTCACATATTTTTCACGGCAACTGCTCCCGCATAAGGAGAACTATGCCACCCATGATCTCGAGTTGGCAGCAGTAGTGCATGCCCAGAAGACATGGGGACATTACCTTCTGGGAAGCAATGTGAAATATACACTGACCACAAAAGTCTGAAGTATATCTTTACTCAAAGGGAATTGAATATGAGGCATCGAAGATGGTTGGAGTTAATCAAAGACTACGACCTCAGCACTAAATACCACCCCGGTAAGGCCAATGTGGTGGCCGATGCCTTAAGCCGGAAGGCCAATACCTTGAATGTTATGCTCAAGGAAAGGCTATCCGCCTTGTATGAAGAGATGGAAAGCTTCGGGTTGGAGCTAGTTGAACCAGGGTTCCTAGCTAACCTCGAGGTAAAACCAACGCTGGCAGACGACATCAAGGAGGCCTAGAAGGATCACAAGTGCATTGAACGCATCAAGAAGAAGATCCATGAAGGCAAGGACCCAGAATTCTCGGTGGATGATCAAGGAGTAGTGTGGTTTGGGAAACATTTATGCGTACCCAACAAGGCAGAACTCAAGGACCTAATCCTACAGGAAGCTCATAACACACCCTACTCTATTTACGGCGGTGACACCAAGATGTACCAAGACGTCTGAGAAAGATTCTGGTGGCACGGCATGAAGAGGGAAATAGCGTCTTAAGTCGCCAAGTGCGACGTGTGCCAAAGGGTCAAGGTTGAACATCAATGACCTGCTCGACTGCTACAACCTCTCCAAGTTCCTGAATAGAAGTGGGACAAAGTCGGCATGGACTTCATCATTGGGTTGCCCAGATCAACCAAAGGGCACAATTCCATATCGGTCATTGTTGACCACCTGACCAAGGTGGCCCATTTCATTCCAGTCAACACCACTTATGATGATATCCAGTTGGCTAGCCTGTATATCCATCATATAGTGAGTCTCCACGGAGTCCCCAAAGAAGATTGTATCTGACTAAGGCACACAGTTCACCTCAAGATTCTGGAAGAAGTTCCAAGAAGCCCTCGGAACCAAGCTCTCTTTCAGCACCGCTTTCCACCAGCAAACTAGCGGATAGACGGAGAGAGTGAATCAGATACTCGAAGATATGCTCCGTGCTTGTGTCTTGGCACATGGTGCCAAATGGGAAGACTGTCTGCCGTTTGCTGAGTTCTCATACAACAACAGCTACCAGTCCAGTTTCCAGATGCCCCTATTTCAAGTGATGTACGGACAAAAGTGCCGCACCCCACTCAACTGGTCCGAAACCGGCGAAGGATTGATTTTCGGGTCGGAAGTTCTGCAAGAGGCAGAATATAAGGTGCAGCTTGTCCGAGAAAACTTGAAGGCAGCCAAGTCGCGCCAAAAGAGCTATGTGGATTCTCACTTCATAGAATTGGAGTTCAACCACGAGGACCAGGTGTACCTCCATGTCACACCACTCAAGGGAACCAAGCGTTTCCATGTCAAGGGGAAACTTGCTCCAAGGTTCATTGGTCCTTTTAAGATCACCGCAAGGCGTAGAGAAGTTGCTTACCAGCTCGACCTACCTCCGGAACTTTCAGGTGTGCACAACGTCTTCCATGTGTCACAACTCTGGAAATGTCTGCAAGCGCCAAACCGTCTGGATCTTTATAAGGACAATGACCATCAGGACATCGACCTCCAGCCAGATCTCACTTATCGTGACAGGCCGATCCACATCTTGGATGAAGTAGAGCGCTGCAACAGAAGCCGTACCATCAAGTATTTCAAGGTTCAGTGGAGCAACCACACCGAGGAAGAATCAACATGGGAGCGTGAAGACTATCTCCAATCTGAATTTCCGTACCTTTTTAGCACGTAGCTTAGAAATCTCGGGGACGAGATTCTTGTAAGGGGGACTAGAATGTCGATGGTGCGCGTTGCCGCGCCCGTCTATAGAAACCTACATAAAGATTTGAGAAAATCAAGATGGTACAAATATGAGAATTTTTTGAAATTAATATGCCTCAATATAGACCAGACATATTTGATCAAAATATTAGTCCCGATCAAAGGTCGTATGTAATTGCATAACTTGACACATACATATTTGGGGAGAAACAAAGATGGTTAACCTTGAGAATTTGAATAACATACATATATCTAGAAATTGCATGCCATGACATACATGTGTCACTTCAAACCTGCGTGCGGGGTTGGTTCCGGCATGGTTGGAGGATTGGAGCGACATTATTACCTGACGAATATAGATAACATCAATCACATAAAAATCAATGCATAACTGATCAAAAGATCAAGTGTTCAACCAAAAACAAAGAAGTTCATCTGAAGAGCAAGAAACAAAGTATCAAATGGTTGTATCTTTGTTCGCATAGAGACCCCATTCCTCTAAGTAGGCATCACTATGAGGCTATTATGACTCGTCATGTCCAGACCTTCTGTATTCATCAAGGGAAGCAAATATGTACTCCACCTAAGGCTAGTTATGCTACTTTGTGCAATCAATAATCACCTTTTGCTTTTGCCAACCAGATCTAGAGCTTGAATAACTTTTCGAAACTATTTCATTAATGGATTTAAATCACTCAGTATATGTTGGTCTAGATACACACATATCTTCTCTCTAATATGCTACCAGATGAGATTTTTTTAGACTCGGAAGTGTAAAATATATTTACTATAACATTGGATTTTACATTAATTTATAATATTACAAGGGAAAATATTGGTATAGTAAAAAAGATTATGATTTTAAATAGAAAATAAATGGATAAGAGTACATGAGTATTATCATACCTTGATGAGATCAAACTGAACAAATCCCTCGGCTGTTATTCTCCATTGGATCAACAAATCAATTCTCCCACCCTATGGAGCATAAAGAAGGGAAATATTATTTTATAAGTTGTCCATATGGGGCGGATTGCTACACAAATTTAGTAATTCTATGGACAGCTATACATGATGTTAGCCTTATGGCAGCGATATGCTTTTTTACACGTGGGACAGAGCTAGATAATTTCCCACCTTTGCTCGATGAGCTTTGCAAGTGAAAAAGATACAACCTAGAAGAACATGTGCACATATAGAACTATAGTTATTTCATCATTGACAAAATAAATCTGAAGCAATGCTGAGAAGTTTGTATTTCAATTCACTTCATAATTTATTATATATGTCAACATTTGCACCATCAGTTGAAAAGGGACCCAATAAAAAATATACAAAAACCAAAGTTAAGCATATGTTGTCACCAGCAGGAAGGAAGAGGCAAAAACAAGGACTGAACTGATGCATCAGTTCCTGAGATGAGAGAGTGAAAATAGACATTTGTTCTATTTGTTCATACCAGAGAAAAAGGATCAATCCATTCAGTGCAAGTCAATTGCTACAAGCAGGACAAAAGAGAGAGAGGGATGGCAGTGTGAAAATAGAGGTTAACACGAACAAGAGGCAAGAAAATGGTTCTCTTTTCCGTGGATATGCGAAAATAGAGGTTACAGGAGATGGAGAAATTTTACCTACTACCAACAACAACAAGAAAAAAAGTATCATAGAGGTCATGTTCTTCAATTTACATGGCATTTGCACATAACCGCAGGCAGGGAAAATGGAAGTGTTAATCTAATGAAATTCAATCAGTTTGCCACAAAAAAAATTCGAGGAAAATATCGAGACGGAGACGGTGCAGGCTCCACGGGAGGTCATTGCATCTAGCTGCATCATGTTCCCTGTGAAACACCTGATATGCAGCATAAACTGAAACACATACATGATATTACACAAAAACTGCTTGCTAAAATTGACATTCAAAGTGCCAAAGGATCAAAACAATTACCTCATGACCCAATTAATCAGAGGGTTTGTTCATGTGTGTTATCTCCAAGGAATTAACATGAACCGACCGATTTCCTTCCATCTACACATAAGGTGGAGGTATACATGCATTTTATGTACTAAGAAGCCGAGAGAGAATGAAATGGATGATATAATAAATCTGATTGAAATTTACCGCATGGTGTACTTCTAAAAGCAACTCAGCAATACAGAAGGATACATCATAGACGGTATGGGCGGAGACTCTGCTACTTGGCGTGTTTTTCGTCAGTTGAAAAATTTCATAAACCAATATACCAGAATATAAAGTGCAAGATAACCTCAAAGCAATCAAACTGAGTCGCACCATGGATGGAGAAGTAAAAACCTGCGTCGAGGCTGAAGATGCTCCTCTCATCGAGGTCAAGAACGAGATCCACGAGGAGGAGGACTCAGGCTTCCTCCGCTTCCTGTCGGCTACTTGATTCCCGCGGTGCAGGAAGATATATGATGAACTGCCGGATCACGAGGAACCGCATCAAATCCATGGTGTGCCCGACCATCTATGTGTGCAAGAGGAGGAGCGGCTACAATTCCACCATGAGTCCCGGCTGCCATTAATCGTCGTAGAATGTCTGCCTTAGTCCCCTCCTGAATGACGGCGGACGAACTCCAATCGGTCGTGATCTAGCGTCACCGCCCATCGCGTCACTAATCCGCATCGTCGGGCAAGGGCCTGATCTCTCGGGGATATGTGGAGATGATGACAACACAGGTTGTGATCGAGAGGTTCCAGGGGCTGGCGGCGGCTGCGGCGACACGTCTAGGGCCGCAGGGTCGGGGATGGAGCGGAAGCGATTGTGTTAACCATTTTTTTAAAGGGTCAACGATTGTGTTAGCTGGATCTCGTAGATGGCCCTTTTACCACTATCTTGAGATGCGCTGGGCAGCCCAATGAACCAACTTGCTTCAATTTGGCTTCCGGAGCAGCGTCCGCTAGGACAGCCGGCCCACATAGCTGAAAACGTGACCTGCTAGCAATTAACGATCATCGAACGACTCAAAACGATCCAAATGTTAAATCCAACGGGTAACAACTCAGATGTGTGAGAAGGCTCGGAAAGTGTCCAGTTTTACTTTCCTTAATAGATCAGTCACACCCTGTTTTCACTTCAATTTTACTATAATTCAAAACTCTGAGTTTATTAAAACTTTTCCAAAATCAATGATGTGAGTGCCATGGTTGTCTTGTATGCTTGATTTTGTATTATCAAAACCATGTTTTTCATAACCTAAATATTCTCCAAACCCCTTTTTCTTATTTTTGATTACTTCAAACCCTACTTTGGGTTGCACTAAAAGGTCTGGATAGCACGGAGTGCTTTCACCCAAAGATGGTGATCTGGTTTTAAAACTATTTTAGCTTACCAAACCAATAAAATAATTATTTTATGAATCATTTTCATATTTTATTTGCATGTCCATTTATGAGGCCAGGAATGATATTCCTACTTGGAAAATAACTTTCCTGCCTTAGAAAAATCTGAGAAAAATTGGACATACTCACAGGACATATATTTTCCATACATAAGATTATCAACCCCAATTTATATTATACATAATTGAGTAAAACCGTGAAAACCTATTCTCTCTGTTTTGTACTTTTGAAATATTTCCAAAGGAAATATTCTCAATAAATTCCTAGAAAATTCTAGTGACCTCCCTAAGCCATATTTGGTGCCCATATAAAGTTTCACCTTGATCCAAGGTGGTTAGGGTCACCAAATATTTCCAAAACCCTTTTTGTCCAGTATGAAGTTAGAGCGACTCTACATAGCAAAGTTTATCCAATGGAGCTGAAACTTTGCACGAGAGCCTAATACCTCAAATCAGGACTCCCTGCCAAAAATGGGATTTGTGGGACTTGATTTGCCCACACTCCCTTTGGAAGGGACAGATCTGGCAATTTAGGAGTGATTTCAAGTTTACTTGTCCAATGGAGCCCAAACTTGGTGTAGCCTCATGGTTTTGCACCAAACCTAGTCCTGTTAAGTTTCGTAGCCAGTGGTGGAGTGTAACCTCCCCAAACCACTGTCGAGCACCTTCTGACAGTATGGCAAAACCCCACTTAACCCCAACTACACCCATTCCCTTTCTCTCAAACTCCTTGATTAGGTGACCAACATCAATGCCCAACTCCAGACGAGCAGACCTTCTCTAGTTCTAAGTAGAAAAGCCAAAAACACCAATCTAACCTTCAACCCAAGGCTGACAACACGTGCTTATCACCCCTCCTTTCACTAGCACATGCTCCCATGGTATTCCAATCGCTAGGAATCTCCAAGCAAGGGCCCAGGACACGCCAGACGCGTCCAAGGCGCCTCAAGAGCGCGCCAGCATGTCGTGGCATGCCAAAGCTACGCTCTAGGCGTTCTACTGGGAGCAACCGAGGCGGGGCGACCTCCCATGGCAAGTTCCAGCGTCCCCACGGTGTCCCTCCTCTCCCCCGACAACTCCACTTCATCAGGAAGCCCCCAGGGCCCCTCCTTTCTCGCGCTGAGGGCCGCGCGACTCGTGCCCGCGTGCACCAGGTTCGGCCAGAGGAGTGCGGCCACGCAGGAGCGCCACTCCTCACCCCCCTCTCTCGCAGTGAGCTCGGAGGTCCAAAACCACACCTTGAGACCCTGGTTTCGACCCCAACCTCTCTCTGCGCCCCCTATGCGCCACGGAAAAACCACGGACGCTTCCCGCCCGATGTACCATCGCGGGCCTATAAATGGGCCACCCCTCACTCCAGCACCCCTCACTCTACTCCACCTAGGCCCCAATCGTCTCCCTAGCCACCCCCTCGAGCAAAAAAGAACCCCGGTGCTCGAGATCGACCGAGGCCCCTCCGCCTTGGAGCTTCGGTCAATCTCCGGCTACACGGCGGTTCCCGCGCCCCTCTTCCCTCCTATACACTCACCGTGACCCCGTGGACCTTTCCCCTCACTTCCCTGATCGATTCCGTGCATGTAGCCACCATCTCCACCGTCGACCGAAACCACTCCACTGTGGCCACCTCGTCGCCGATGAACTAGGACCCGCCTCCATCGTCGACTCGACCACCAGCAGGTAGTCGATGATGAGCCGGACCCATTTCCGATGTTGTTAGGGCTTGAGGACGTCAGTAGCCATGATGGCGTGATCCTCCTGCTCTTCGTCCCGAGGTGGAAGACGAACCCCAAAGGTGGGGCTCAGATATCGGTGGCTCCTGTCTAGCCCTATCTCTCCTCTCTGCTGCTGACCGCAGGGACCCGCGCGTCAAGTTTGAACCTGGCCGCGCGTGCGCCTGAGCTGGTTGGCTGGCTGGCCAGTTGGGCCGGCCCAAGCCATAGGCCGAGCCAGGCCTGAGCCCCAACCCCTTTTTCTTTTCGGTTTATTCCGGTTTCAAATGATTTTTATAAAAATAATTATCCAGTATATTTTTATTATTCTTCCACCATAATTCCTCTAAAAACGAGTAGTATTTAACAGAACCTTTTGAACAATTTTGAGACAAACTTTCTGTTTTATATTATTAAAAAGGCTAATTTGGAATAGTTTTGCTTCTGTTAAAATACTTCAAAAAAATCCTTTCACTAAAGCCAGAGACAAATATTTTTAAAATAACAATATGTATTTATAAAAATTAAGAAACACTTTTAGAGTGACTTTGTGATCTGTTTTTGAGTGAGCTACTTATTGCTTTTTATTTATTACGATGATAGAGACCACGTTTGACGAAGGAGTTGGACTTGAAGACCCCAAAGACCCCGGATACTTAACTGGTCAAGGCAAGCAGCCCTTTGACCATGTTTGTGCATATGTTATATTGCATGCTAGTAGAGAAAATATTTCCGTTGCATGTGATCATAAGTATTTGGTAAATCATTGAAGTGATGTCACTGATGGCTCCTATGGAGCACTTGCATTTTGAGCATGATCCTACCACCTATGAGGATCACGCTAATATCTGTTGACAAGTAGAGCTAAGCATAGTAGAAGCATGAGCATGATGATGGTATATATCAAAGGTTTATAAAAAACCCGTCGTTTGCCACTAATACCCGAGGGTGATGAGGAGATGTGTGGCCACTTTTGGTGAAGTGGTGCACCGCGTATTTTGGTGCGAGTGGTTTCGAAAATGGGAATAGATTTATGATGTGTCGACCGTCCCAACCTTACATGTGCGACCACATTACCCCCTTTATGAGATGGGGCTTTGTCGATTACTCTGGTCGGGGCTTGCAAAGAGCCACATTACTAGTGGCGGGACTGATGTGGGGTCACTCTCGTGACAGGGTCGTGCCAGGTAGGGCGACTATGCCGTTTTTACGTGTTCCGGGCACACCGTTGGTCCCCGCATGGATGATACTGTCCAAAGTTGGTGCTCGTAAGACGTACATCATGTGGGCTGGTTACCAATCGAGTGGACCTCTTTGTTTAGTATCGTCAGGAGAAAGGCATTGATCAAGTACTTACCTAGGGTATGTTATATACCGCGAGTCGTGGATGACAAGGAAGTTTCACAGATCTCGTGGGTACAGCGTACAACCTCTATAGAGTGTAAAACTATTCGAATAGCCATGTCCACTGTCAAGGATAGTTGGGTGGTGCAGCTTAAACTACGTCCAGTCGTTTTTGCATAAACCAAGTGTGTGTGTGTGTTTAAGGGTGTACTGTGAGAAAGAGTGGATATGACCAAGTTTGGTGACTTGGCATTTCGGGTGAACCCGGAGTTTTCAGCCCATAACAGATATATTGATATTTGTAACATGTTCTTGTAAATACCATCTAGCTTAAGTTGCACATCCATGAACATGTTTATTTACAGTTAAGCTGCTATCCACCGAAACTGCATAGTACTTACTATTCTACCAATTGCATTGTTCATATCATGGGTTGTTTGCGAGTACATTCAAAGTACTCATTGGCTTGCCACTGGTTATATTATTGACCAGACATGGAAGGACCGGAGTTTGAAGAAGAGTACGTCATCGGAGATGGACCTGCGAACTAGGACGCTTCCCAGTGAGAATGTCTGTTGGTGTAGGCTGATGGCATGGGCAACCGCTTAGCCCCGATATTTCCGCTACTAGTTGTATGAGTGTGTTTTGGCCTTATAGGCCCTACCTTGTGAACTTGACCTTGATGGTCATGTATTGTATTATTTCAGTACTTGGATGTAAGACACTTAATATTCAGTATCGGTGTGTTCGGTGAGCATTGATCTCTGGGATCAGTAAGCACGTTCATTTGCGATCTCGACTCGTAAGTCCGGGTGCCCACATTACGTTGGTGAATTTGGATCATGTGACACTCGAATGACTAGAGGGATGTCAATTTGACTGGGAGTTTTTGAGTGATATCATTAGCTAAACTCATTGTCTTGAACAATAGTCTAAGTAATATTTGCATAATTATGTTGTTGAACAATGGTTCGCTCAGTAGCATCCCTGAATTTCAATGCGTTCCTAGAGAAAGCCAAGCTGAAAGATGATGGAAGTAAGTTTGTAGACTGGGCCTCTAATCTAAAGATTCTCATCATGGTTTTCCAAAAGGCTTATGTCCTTGATGCACCGAATGGTGAGCCACCCCCTCGAGTGTCGTCTAAAGACATTGTGAATGTCTGGCAGGCGCATTCTAATGACTACCCAATAGTTCAGTCTGCAATCTTGTATGGCTTAGAACGGGGACCTCAAAGACGTTTTGAATGTCATGGAGCATATGAGATGTTCCGGGAGTTGAAGTTTATTTTTGAAAAGACTGTCCGAATCAAGAGGTATGAAACCCCCGTTAAGTTCTATCTTTCAAGATGGAGGAGAACTGTTCTGTCAGTGAGCACATACTCAAAATGTGTGGGTATTCTAACCGTGTGGCTGAGTTGGGAATTGATGATAGAACACTTGATAGAGGTGAGGGTGTCCCGATCTTTCGATGAGATGATAACTATCGATTTGGTGGAGACAACTTTGATGATCCGACTACAAACGTGCATGACGTTGCGCCTTAGCAATCGCTAAACCAACTCCAAGAGGTTATTGACCACGCCGGAGCACGATCAACCTGACCACGAAGTCTTTTCCATCAAGCAATCGAAGAACAAGCAAGAATATGGTAAAATAAATCTGAATATTGCGAATATATATGAAGTATTTATAAGGGTTGGAATCCTAAAGCGGTCTTGATCTGGTCGTTGGACAGAAACGAAGTACACGAAGTTGCAATGGCTAACTTTTAACTAAACAAATCCCAACCAAAAAGCTACTAGGTTTATCTACTTATATAGGAGCAAGGGGTGTAGGCCAAGGAGGTGGGAGGACGTCCCAAGGCAGCCTAAAACTAACCCTACTTCGTACAAGGCCTATGGGCCCAAGTGGAGGTGATGCAACACCTTTGGACTTGTTGTTTGACTCGGATTCTCATGCAACCTCATATTGTTTGGTCTATCTCTCGATGCTCCGTACGAATTTGAGAGTGATTCTAACTGATCTGGGAAGAACATAAAATCTACTTTGCATCCCAGAAAGAATCACCCAATTCGGAGTCCGGATGTAAAACTTGTTGGCGTTTTGGTACAGGTATGTCTGTGCAGTCCGAAACTGAGTCCAGAACGTGAGAGACTTGGACTCTATCTTCTCTTGGGATAAAAGTTACGTGAGAGAATTTCTTGAACATCAACTAATTATTTCCTTTGACATGATAGGACCTCTTGAATATCACCCAACCATTTCCTCTTCCCTTGTCATCACACGTGGTTCATACAAGTGTTCGGCCTACCTGCATTTAGGCATAAAAGAAAAATAGGTGACGTATTTTTGTTGCGGATAACATAAATAAATTATTGCATGACTTTTATCAAAAATAACCTTAAATAAATATGCATATTTAATGATTGTGATAATATTCAAGGTAGTCATGTCCTCATCATCCTCCCCTTTTTAAAAATAAAGCCGTCCTCGGCTCCTTAATCTGAAATGTGGCTAAGAAAAGAGACGAGGTTTACATGTTTCATATGTATATGTCATCCATTTTTTACTTCCCTTGGTTTTTGCACATATGACACATGTATACATGACTTACTTTTATAGGTTATGAATCATAATGCCAAAATATTATCACAAGAAGTAGAACGCATGAAAATATTGCAACTCAGTTTGCACATATAAGTGAAGCTCTTATTTATATCAAAAGGTTCACAATGCTCATGACTAAACCATCCCAACATTGGTGAAGAAACTTGAATTATTTCAAATTTACATACTACAACCAGCTGAAATAAGCAAACATGCAACATGTCATTTGACATAAAATCATCACCAAGATTGGAGGTCATATCAAAATGATTAAACATTGACACAATTATTTACAAACATATTTGATCCAAATTTGATTTATTCCCTTTTTCACATGGTTCTTTCTCTGCAATAGTTAATTCAATGGTCGCACTCAAAATTGTTGATATTATAGTTGTTTGATCACCCGTCAAAGTCAAATCATCAACGTATTTCTCTAAAATAGGTGGTGTGATAAAAGTAATAGGTGGCTCATCAGAGGGTGCATTCAAATTGACAACACATTCATCATACTCATGTAGAGGTGGAACATAAGTACCTTTCTCATTACCTCTTATGATCAACTAAGATGATGTAGCCACTCTCGATGGTAACGTGTCACATGGTGAAGGTGATATAGCCCTCACAAAAATTGATGTGCTTGTCATCGTACGCCCAGTAGTTAAAGGAACAACCATATCAACTCTTTGAATAAGCAACTTGCACTCTTTCTCCTTATGGGCAATACGTCGTTTTATTTCCTATTCATCTTTGCAAGCAAGACGAAACAAACGATCCATAGGATAACACTTTTCATGAATTAGTATCTCCTGAATATCATGCTTTAATCCTCTCCAAAATCTATCCATAAAATCTTCTTCACTTTCTTCTAATGATGAATGCAACAAGGTCGTTTGTAAATCATCATAATATTTTGTTACTAAATGTTGTAACTTTTTCATCATGTCACGAGTATAATAAGCAGGAACGAATGTGTGTCTCATGGAAAGTTTCAAATAATCCCAAGTAGTAGGTATATAATCACGTTGTAATCGATGATATCCACTCCACCAAATTGAAGCATAGCCGGTGAAAGAACCATCCGTGACATTAACTTTCTTATGTTCAGCAAAATTATGGGAAGCAAATATTCATTTATTTAAAATTCCCATTCAATATATAAAGCAGGTCTAAAATAGCCGTTAAATGATGGTATAGAAACATTAACTTGATCATGCGCATTTGGATCTCTATGCACCTCTCGTAACAGTTGTTTTGGCGGCACGTCACCCACGATCGAAGAAGCCCATGGATTGAAAACTATGGATCCTGTAATGACTAGTAGAAAAAAACAAAATCCAAAAATATTGTTCCTATGAACTACTCGGAAGTGGTGGTTGTGGTGGTGGTGGTGTGTCTCAAGTATGTCATGCCAATCACAAATTCTTACCAGTTCTTACCCAGCAGCAGGCGGTGATTGGCAACAAGTGTAGTCAAAACTCTCAAAGCTTGGATATAGCGATTGCGAGGTGGCATCAAACACACGATCTCATCCGGGACTCCGAACAACATTCGGTAACCAACCATATAACTCAAATACGCATAAAACAACGTCGAACCTTAAGTGTGCAGACCCTGCGGGTTCGAGAACTATGTAGACATGACCCGAGAGACTCCTCGGTCAATATCCAATAGCGGGACCTGGATGCCATATTGGATCCTACATATTCTACGAAGATCTTATCATTTGAACCTCAGTGCCAAGGATTCGTATAATCCCGTATGTCATTCCCTTTGTCCTTCGGTATGTTACTTACCCGAGATTCGATCGTCAGTATCCGCATACCTATTTCAATCTCGTTTACCGGCAAGTCTCTTTACTCGTTCCGTAATACAAGATCCCGCAACTTACACTAAGTTACATTTCTTGCAAGGCTTGTGTGTGATGTTGTATTACCGAGTGGGCCCCGAGATACCTCTCCGTCACACGGAGTGACAAATACTAACACCTTCGGAGATACCTGTAGAGCATCTTCATAGTCACCCAGTTACGTTGCGACGTTTGATACACACAAAGAATTCCTCCGGTGTCAGTGAGTTATATGATCTCATGGTCATAGGAATAAATACTTGACACGCAGAAAACAGTAGCAACAAAATGACACGATCAACATGCTACGTCTATTAGTTTGGGTCTAGTCCATCACGTGATTCTCCCAATGACGTGATCCAGTCATCAAGCAACAACACCTTGTTCATAATCAGAAGACACTGACTATCATCGATCAACTGGCTAGCCAACTAGAGGCATGCTAGGGACGGTGTTTTGTCTATGTATCCACACATGTAAATGAGTCTTCATCCAATACAACTATAGCATGGATAATAAACTATTATCTTGATACAGGAATTATAATAATAACTATATTTATTATTGCCTCTAGGCATAATTCCAATAGTCTCCCGCTTGCACTAGAGTCAATAATCTAGCCCTCACATCACCATGTGAATTACATTGTAATAAATCTAACACCCATACAGTTCTGGTGTCGATCATGTTTTGGCCGTGGACGAGGTTTAGTCAGCAGGTCTGCTACATTTAGATCCGTGTGCACTTTGCATATATTTACGTACTCTTCCTCGACGTAGTCGCGGATGAGGTTGAAGCGTCGTTTGATGTGTCTGGTCTTCTTGTGAAACCGTGGTTCCTTTGCTAAGGCAATGGCACCAGTGTTGTCACAGAACAAGGTTATTGGATTCAGTGCGCTTGGCACCACTCCAAGATCCGTCAGGAACTGCTTCATCCAGACACCCTCCTTAGCCGCCTCCGAGGCAGCCATGTACTCTGCTTCACATGTAAAATCTGCTACGACGCTTTGCTTGGAACTGCACCAGCTTACTGCACCCCCATTAAGAATAAATACGTATCCAGTTTGCGACTTAGAGTCGTCCGGATCTGTGTCAAAGCTTGCATCGACGTAACCTTTTACGGCGAGCTCTTCGTCACCTCCATACACGAGAAACATCTCCTTAGTCCTTTTCAGGTACTTCAGGATATTCTTGACCACTGTCCAGTGATCCACTCCTGGATTACTCTGGAACCTACCTGCCATACTTATGGCCAGGCTAACATCCGGTCTAGTGCACAGCATCGCATACATGATAGAACCTATGGCTGAAGCATAGGGGACGGAGCGCATATGCTCTCTATCATCATCAGTTGCTGGGCACTAAGTCTTACTCAATCTTGTACCTTGTAAAACTGGGAAGAACCCTTTCTTGGACTGTTCCATTTTGAACCTTTTCAAAACTTTATCAAGGTATGTGCTTTGTGAAAGTCCTATCAGGCGTTTTGATCTATCCCTATAGATCTTAATGCCTAGAATGTAAGCAGCTTCTCCTAGGTCCTTCATAGAGAAACTTTTATTCAAGTAACCTTTTATGCTCTCCAAAAGCTCTACGTTGTTTCCAATCAGTAATATGTCATCCACATATAATATTAGAAACGCCACAGAGCTCCCACTCACTTTCTTGTAAATACAAGATTCTCCAACCACTTGTATAAACCCAAATGCTTTGATCACCTCATCAAAGCGTTTGTTCCAACTCCGAGATGCTTGCACCAGTCCATAAATGGATCGCAGGAGCTTGCACACCTTGTTAGCATTCTTAGGATCGACAAAACCTTCGGGTTGCATCATATACAACTCTTCCTTAAGGAAACCGTTAAGGAACGCCGTTTTGACATCCATCTGCCATATTTCATAATGGAAAAATGCAGCTATTGCTAACATGATTCTGACGGACTTAAGCATCGCTACGGGTGAGAAAGTCTCATCGTAGTCAACTCCTGGAACTTGTGAAAAACCCTTTGCCACAAGTCGAGCTTTATAAACGGTCACATTACCGTCAGCGTCCGTCTTCTTCTTAAAGATCCATTTGTTCTGAATAGCCTTGCGGCCCTCAGGTAGTATCTCCAAAGTCCACACGTTGTTCTCATACATGGATCCTATCTCGGACTTCATGGCTTCCAGCCATTTGTTGGAATCTGGGACCACCAATGCTTCTTCATAATTTGCAGGTTCATTGTTGTCCAACAACATGATTGATAAGACGGGATTACCGTACCACTCTGGAGCAGCGCGTGATCTCGTCGACCTGCGTGGTTCAACAGAAACTTGAACTGGAGTTTCATGATCATCATCAATAACTTCCTCCTCAACCGGCGTCGCAACGACAGAGGTTTCCCCTTGCCCTGCGCCACCATCCAGAGGGATGAGAGGTTCGACAACCTCGTCAAGTTCTATCTTCCTCCCACTCATTTCTCTCGAGAGAAACTCCTTCTCGAGAAAAGCTCCGTTCTTAGCAACAAACACTTTGCCCTTGGATTTGAGATAGAAGGTGTACCCAACTGTCTCTTTTGGGTAACCTATGAAGACGCACTTTTCCGCTTTGGGTTCCAGCTTTTCAGGCTGAAGCTTTTTGACATAAGCATCACATCCCCAAACTTTAAGAAACGACAACTTTGGCCTTTTGCCACACCACAGTTCGTATGGTGTCGTCTCAATGGATTTTGATGGTGCCCTATTTAAAGTGAATGCAGCTGTTTCTAATGCATAACCCCAAAATGATAACGGCAAATCAATAAGAGACATCATAGATCACACCATCTCTAACAAAGTACGATTACGACGTTCGGACACACCATTACGCTGTGGTGTTCCAGGCGGTGTCAACTGTGAAACAATTCCACATTTTCTTAAGTGATCACCAAACTCGAAACTCAGATATTCAACCCCACGATCAGACCGCAGGAATTTGATCTTCTTGTTACGATGATTTTCCACTTCACTCTGAAATTGCTTGAACTTTTCAAATGTTTCAGACTTGTGCTTCATCAAGTAGACATAACCATACCTACTCAAATCGTCAGTGAAGGTGAGAAAATAACTATATCTGCCGCGTGCCTCCACGCTCATTGGACCACAGACATCGGTATGTATGATTTCCAATAAGTCACTTGCACGCTCCATTGTTCCGGAGAACGGAGTCTTAGTCATCTTGCCCATGAGGCATGGTTCGCACGTGTCAAGTGAATCAAAGTCAAGTGACTCCAAAAGTCCATCAGCATGGAGTTTCTCCATGCGTTTTACACCAATATGACCCAAGCGGCAGTGCCACAAAAATATGGCGCTATCATTGTTTACTCTAACTCTTTTGGTCTCAATGTTATGTATATGCGTATCGCTATCAAGATTCAATATGAACAATCCTCTCACATTCGGTGCATGACCATAAAAGATGTTACTCATAGAAATAGAACAACCATTATTCTCTGACTTAAAAGAGTAGCCGTCTCGCAATAAACAAGATCCAGATATAATGTTCATGCTCAATGCAGGCACTAAATAACAATGATTTAAGTTCATCACTAATCCCGATGGTAGCTGAAGTGACACTGTGCCGATGGCGATTGCATCAACCTTGGAACCATTTCCTACGCGCATCGTCACTTCATCTTTCGCCAGCCTTCGTCTATTCCGCACTTCCTGTTTCGAGTTGCAAATATGAGCAACAGAACCGGTATCGAATACCCAGGCACTACTACGAGAGCCGGTTAAGTACACATCAATAACATGTATATCAAATATACCTGATTTTTCTTTGCCCGCCTTCTTATCTGCCAGATACTTGGGGCAATTGAGCTTCCAGTGACCCATTCCCTTGCAATAGTAGCACTCCGTTTCAGGCTTAGGTCCAGCCTTGGGTTTCTTCGGCGGATTGGCAACAGGCTTGCCACTCTTCTTCGAATTGCCCTTCTTGCCTTTGCCGTTTCTCTTGAAACTAGTGGTCTTATTCACCATCAACACTTGATGCTCTTTACGGAGTTCAGACTCTGCGACTTTCAACATCGCAAACAACTCGCCGGGAGACTTGTTCATCCCTTGCATGTTGTAGTTCAACACAAAGCCTTTATAGCTTGGCGGCAGTGATTGAAGGATTCTGTTAGTGATAGCTTCTTGCGGGAGTTCAATCCCCAGCTCAGCTAGACGGTTTGAGTACCCAGACATTTTGAGCACATGTTCACTGACAGATGTGTTTTCCTCCATCTTGCAAGCATAGAATTTATCGAAGGTCTCATACCTCTCGATCCGGGCGTTCTTCTGAAAGATAAACTCCAACTCCTGGAACATCTCAAATGCTCCATGACGCTCAAAGCGACGTTGAAGTCCCGGTTCTAAGCCATACAAGACTGCACATTGAACTATTGAGTAGTCCTCCTTACGTGCTAACCAAGCGTTCTTAACATCCTGATCAGCCGTAGCGGGTGGTTCATCTCCTAGCGCAGCATTAAGGACATAATCCTTCTTCCTAGCTTGTAAGATTAGCTTAAGATTACGAGCCCAGTCTACAAAGTTGCTTCCATCATCTTTCAACTTAGCTTTCTCTAGGAACGTATTAAAATTCAGGATGACTGTCGCGTGAGCCATGATCTACAACACAAATATATTCAAAGTGGACTTAGACTATGTTCAAGATAATTAGAGTTCAACTTAATCAAATTATATGCTAAACTCCCACTCAAAAAGTACATCTCTCTAGTCATTTGAGTGGTTCATGATCCACTTACACTATCCCAAGTCCGATCATCATGTGAGTTGAGTATAGTTTCAGTGGTAAGCATCCCTATGCTAATCATATCAACTATATGATTCATGATCGACCTTTCGGTCTCATGTGTTCCGAGGCCATGTGTGCACATGCTAGGCTCGTCAAGCTTAACCCGAGTGTTCCGCGTGCGCAACTGTTTTGCACCCGTTGTATGTGAACGTTGAGTCTATCACACCCGATCATCACGTGGTGTCTCGAAACGACGAACTGTAGCAACGGTGCACAGTCGGGGAGAACACAATTTCATCTTGAAATTTTAGTGAGAGATCACCTCATAATGCTACCGTCGTTCTAAGCAAAATAAGGTGCATAAAAGGATTAACCTCACATGCAATTCATAAGTGACATGATATGGCCATCATCACGTGCTTCTTGATCTCCATCACCAAAGCACCGGCACGATCTTCTTGTCACCGGCGCCATACCATGATCATCCATCAACGTGTTGCCATTGGGGTTGTCGTTCTACTCATGCTATTACTACCAAAGCTACATCCTAGCAAAATA
The DNA here is from genome assembly GCF_904849725.1 of Hordeum vulgare subsp. vulgare. Classification (NCBI taxonomy): domain Eukaryota; kingdom Viridiplantae; phylum Streptophyta; class Magnoliopsida; order Poales; family Poaceae; genus Hordeum; species Hordeum vulgare. The sequence continues at coordinate 154,286,874 of NC_058522.1, read as the reverse complement.
TTAAACACATCTGCAAGCACAAACGTTAGTATAAAGACAACCCTATGGCTCCTGCCGGTTGTCGTACCATCGACGTGCAAGTTGATATTTCTATTACAACATGATCATCTCATACATCCAATATATCACATCACATCGTTGGCCATATCACATCACAAGCATACCCTGCAAAAACAAGTTAGACGTCCTCTAATTTTGTTGTTGCATGTTTTACGTGGTGACCAAGGGCATCTAGTAGGATCGCATCTTACTTACGCAAACACCACAATGGAGATATATGAGTTGCTATTTAACCTCATCCAAGGACCTCCTCGGTCAAATCCGATTCAACTAAAGTTGGAGAAACCGTCACTTGCCAGTCATCTTTGAGCAAAGGGGGTTACTCGTAACGATGAAACCAGTCTCTCATAAGCGTACGAGTAATGTCGGTCCAAGCCGCTTCAATCCAACAATACCGCGGAATCAAGAAAAGACTAAGGAGGGCAGCAAAACGCACATCACCGCCCACAAAAACTTTTGTGTTCTACTCGAGAAGACATCTCCGCATGAACCTAGCTCATGATGCCACTGTTGGGGAACGACGCATGGGAAACAAAAATTTTCCTACGCGCACGAAGACCTATCATGGTGATGCCCATCTACGAGAGTGGATGAGTGATCTACGTACCCTTGTAGACCGTACAGCAGAAGCGTTAGAGAACGCGGTTGATGTAGTGGAACGTCCTCACGTCCCTCGATCCGCCCCGCGAACAATCTCGCGATCAGTCCCACGATCTAGTACCGAACGGACGGCACCTCCGCGTTCAGCACACGTACAGCTCGACGATGATCTCGGCCTTCTTGATCCAGCAAGAGAGACGGAGAGGTAGAAGAGTTCTCCGGTAGCGTGACGGTGCTCCGGAGGTTGGTGATGACCTTGTCTCAGCAGGGCTCCGCCCGAGCTCCGCAGAAACGCGATCTAGAGGAAAAACCGTGGAGGTATGTGGTCGGGCTGCCGTGGGAAAGTCGTCTCAAATCAGCCCTAAAACCTCCGTATATATAGGTGGGAGGGAGGGGGCCTTGCCTTGGGGCTCAAGGAACCCCAAGGGGGTCGGCCGAGTCCAAGGGGGAGGACTCTCCCCCCCCAAACCGAGTTGGACTAGGTTTGGTGGGAGGGTGTCCCCCTTCCTTCCCACCTCCTCCTTTTTTTTTCTCTCTTGATTTTCTTCTCCTTGGCGCATAGGGCACTTGTGGGCTGTCCCACCAGCCCACTAAGGGCTGGTGTGTCTCCCCCAAGGCCTATGGGCTTCCCCGGGGTGGGTTGCCCCCCCCGGTGAACTCCCGGAACCCATTCGTCATTCCCGGTAACTCCGAAAACCTTCCGGTAATCAAATGAGGTCATCCTATATATCAATCTTCGTTTCCGGACCATTCCGGAAACCCTCGTGACGTTCGTGATCTCATCCGGGACTCCGAACAACATTCGGTAACCAACCATATAACTCAAATACGCATAAAACAACGTCGAACCTTAAGTGTGCAGACCCTGCGGGTTCGAGAACTATGTAGACATGACCCGAGAGACTCCTCGGTCAATATCCAATAGCGGGACCTGGATGCCATATTGGATCCTACATATTCTACGAAGATCTTATCGTTTGAACCTCAGTGCCAAGGATTCGTATAATCCCGTATGTCATTCCCTTTGTCCTTCGGTATGTTACTTACCTGAGATTCGATCGTCAGTATCCGCATACCTATTTCAATCTCGTTTACCGGCAAGTCTCTTTACTCGTTCCGTAATACAAGATCCCGCAACTTACACTAAGTTACATTTCTTGCAAGGCTTGTGTGTGATGTTGTATTACCGAGTGGGCCCCGAGATACCTCTCCGTCACACGGAGTGACAAATACTAACACCTTCGGAGATACCTGTAGAGCATCTTTATAGTCACCCAGTTACGTTGCGACGTTTGATACACACAAAGCATTCCTCCGGTGTCAGTGAGTTATATGATCTCATGGTCATAGGAATAAATACTTGACACGCAGAAAACAGTAGCAACAAAATGACACGATCAACATCCTACGTCTATTAGTTTGGGTCTAGTCCATCACGTGATTCTCCCAATGACGTGATCCAGTCATCAAGCAACAACACCTTGTTCATAATCAGAAGACACTGACTATCATCGATCAACTAGCTAGCCAACTAGAGGCATGCTAGGGATGGTGTTTTGTCTATGTATCCACACATGTAAATGAGTCTTCATTCAATACAATTATAGCATGGATAATAAACTATTATCTTGATACAAGAATTATAATAATAACTATATTTATTATTGCCTCTAGGGCATAATTCCAACAACAATAGTGAACACGCTAGATGAACTATTCATATGCGGCTCGTAGATAGCTCGAATTTGAGTATTCGTGGAGCCAAAACGGACTTCGTATGAGGAAGATATGCCTGTTTTACCGAAAACTTCGCAAAACAGATTTCAATTGGAATTTGAACTAAACAAATACCAACCAAAAATCTAGTAGGTTGATCTACTTATATAGGAGCAAGGGATGGTGGACAATGAGGTGGGAGGACGTCCCAAGGCAGCCTAAAACTAACCCTACTACGCACAAGGCCTATGGTCCCAAGTGGAGGTGATGCAACACCTTTGGACTTGTTGTTTGACTTGGATTCTGGTGCAACGTCATATTGTTTGGTCGATATGTCCATGGTCCGGACGAATTTCAACGTGATTCCAATTGGGCTGGAAAGAACATAAAATTTACTTTGCAACTGGAAAAGAATCACCCAATTCGGAGCCCGGATGTAAAAGTTGTTGGCGTTTCGGTACAGGTATGTGTGTGCAGTCTGCATGTGAGTCCCGAACGCGAGAGACTTGGACTCTATATTCTCTTGGGATAAAAGTGACGTCAGATAACTTCTTGAACAACAACTAATTATTTCCTTTGAGATGATAGGACCTCTTGAATAGCACCCAACCATTTCCTCTTCCCTTGTTATCACACGTGGTTCATACAAGTGTTCGGCCAATCTGCATTTAGGCATAAAATAAAACGATGTGAAGTATTTTTTTCCGGATAACATAAAGAAATTATTGCATGAATTTTATCAAAAATCACCTTAAATAAATATGCATATGCAATGATTATGATAATATCCAAGCTGAAAGATGATGGAAGTAAGTTTGCACACTAAGCCCATAATTTGAAGATTGTCGTCATGGTTTCCCAAAAGGCTTATGTCCTTGATACACTGCTTGGTGAGCCCCCCCTCAAGTGTCATCTAAAGACGTTGTGGACGTCCGGCAGGTGCATTCTGATGACTACTCAATAGTTCACTATGCAATCTTGTATGGCTTAGAGCCGGGACACCAAAGACTTTTTGAACGTTATGGCGTATATGAGATGTTCCAGGAGTTGAAGTTTATTTTTGAAAAGAATGCCCGGATCAAGAGGTAAGAAACCCCCGATAAGTTCTATGCTTGCAAGGTGGCGGAGAACTGTTCTGTCAGTGAGCACATACTCAAAATGTGTGGGTCTTCTAACCGTGTGACTGAGTTGGGAATTGTTGATAGAGCACTTGATAGAGGCGAGGGTGTTCCGATCTTTCCATGAGATGATAACTATCGATTTGGTGGAGACGACTTTGACGATCTGACTACAAACGTGCATGACGTTGCGCCTTACCAATCGATAAACCAACTCCAAGAGGTTATTGACCACGCCAGAGCACGATCAACCTGACCACAAAGGTCTCTTCCTGCAAGCAAATGAAGAACAATTAAGAATATGATAAAAGCAATCTGAATATTGCAAATATATATGAAGTATTGATAAGGGTAGGGATCCGAAAGCGGTTTTGATCTGGTCGTTGGACACAAACGAAGTACACGAAGTTTTAGTGGCTAACTTTTAACTAAACAAATCGCAACCAAAAAGCTACTAGGTTGATCTATTTATATAGGAGCAAGGGGTGGCGGCCAAGGAGGTGGGAGGACGTCCCAAGGCAGCCTAAAACTAACCCTAGGTCGTACAAGGCCTACAGGCCCAAGTGGAGGTGATGCAACACCTTTGGACTTGTTATTTGACTCGGATTCTGGTGCAACGTCATATTGTTTGGTCTATACCTCCATGCTCCAGATGTATTTGATAGTTATTCCAATTAAGATGGAAAGCACATAAAATCTACTTTGCAGCCCAAAAAGAATCACCCAATTCGGAGTGCGGATGTAAAAGTTGTTGGCGTTTTGGTGCAGGTATGTGTGTGCAGTCCGAATCTGAGTCCAGAACGTGAGAGACTCAGACTCTATCTTCTCTTGTGCTAAAAGTGACGTGAGAGAGTTTGTTGAACATCAACTAATTATTTCCTTTGACATGATAGGACCTCTTGAATAGCACCCAACCATTTCCTCTTCCCTTGTCATCACACGTGGTTCATACAAGTGTTCGGCTAGTCTGCATTTAGGCATAAAATAAAAACATGTGAAGTATTTTTGTTCCGGATAACATAAATAAATTATCGCATGACTTTATCAGAAATCACCTTAAATAAATACACATATGCAATGATTGTGATAATATCCAAGGTAGTCATGTCCTCATCAACTGTTCTCTCGCTAGAGGCGATCACTGACAGAGTTCTCCAATCACTGCCACCTAGCTACAAAAGCTTTGTGATGAACTATAACATGGAAGGGATGAATAAATTAGTCGCCGAGCTATTTGTGATGCTGAAAGTCGCTGAGTCAGAAATTCAGAAGGAACATCAAGTGTTGCTGGTCAATAAAACCACTAGTTTCAAAAAGAATGGCAAGGGAAAGAAGGGTAACTCCAAGAAGAGTGGCGAGAAATTGCCTCTCCCATGAAGAAACCCAAGTGTGGACCCAAGCCAGAAATTGAGTGCTTTGATTGCAAGGGGACTGGACACTGGAAGCGGAACTATCCCAAGTATGTGGCTGACAAGAAGGCGGCCAACACCAAACAAGGTATATATTATATGCGTGTTATTGATCTGTACCTGACCAACTCTTGTTGTAGTGTGTGGGTATTTGATACTGGTTCAGTTGCACATATTTGCAACTCAAAACAGGAACTACGGAATAGGCAAAGGTTGGCAAAGGATGAAGTGACGATGCGCTTGGTAAATGGTTCTAAGGTTGATGTGATCACCGTCGGCATGCTCGTTCTTTGATTACCATCGGACTTAGTGATGAACCTGAATAATTGTTATTTAGTGCATGCGTTGAGCATGAACATTATATCTGGATCTTGTTAGATGCGAGACGGTTACTGACGGGGTTGTACATTAGGGGTAGGCCTACGGACCTGCTTCCCTAGACCTGATACGTCCATTTTGCATCATGATTTCATGTTGATATTTATCGCTTTATCGGCTGTTATTACACTTCACGGTACAATACTTATGCCTTTTCTCTCTTATTTTGCATGGTTTACATGAAGAGGGAGAATGCCAGCAGCTGGAATTCTGGTCTGAAAAATGAGCAAGTTTAAGAAACCTATTCTGCGCAACTCCAAAAGCCGTGAAAATCAACGAGGATTTATTTTGGAATTTATAAAAAATAGTGGGCCGAAGAAGTACCACACGGGAGCCAGCAGGAGGCCACAAGCCTGCTAGGCGCGCCCCCCTGGCCGCGCCTTGGAGGCTTGTGGGCACCCAGCTGGCCCTCTGCCCCCCCTCTTTTGCTACAAGAAGGGTTTCGTTCCAGAAAAAAATAGGAGGAGGCTTTCGGGAGGATTCACCGCCACCACGAGGCGGAACTTGAATAGAACCAATCTAGAGCTCCAGCAGGGTCGTCGTGTAGGGGAAACTTCCCTCCCGGAGGGGGAAATCATCGCCATCGTCATCACCAACACTCCTCTCATCGGAGGGGACGCATCACCATCAACATATTCATCAGCACCATCTCATCTCCGAACCCTAGTTCATCTCTTGTAACCAATCTCCGTCTCGTGACTCCGATTGGTACTTGTAAGGTTGCTGGTAGTGTTAATTACTCTTTGTAGTTGATGCTAGTTGGATTACTTGGTGGAAGATTATATGTTCATATCCTTGATTCTACTCATTACCTCTCTGGTCATGAATATGATTATGCTTTTTGAGTAGTTACTTTTGTTCCTGAGGACATGGGATAAGTCATGCTATAAGTAGTCATGTGAATTTGGTATTCTTTCGATATTTTGATGTGTTGTATGTTGTTTTTCCTCTAGTGGTGTTATGTGAACGTCGACTACATAACACGTCATCATTATTTGAGCCTAGAGGAAGGCATTGGTAAGTAGTAAGTAGATGATGGGTTTCTAGTGTAACAGAAGCTTAAACCCTAGTTTATGCGTTGCTTCGTAAGGGGCTGATTTGGATCCACTAGTTTAATGCTATGGTTAGACTTTGTCTTAATTCTTCTTTCGTAGTTGCGGATGCTTGCGAGAGGGGTTAATCATAAGTGGGATGCTTGTCCAAGTAAGGGCAGTACGCAAGCGCCGGTCCACCCACATATCAAACTATCAACGTAGCAAACGCGAATCATATGAACATGATGAAAACTAGCTTGCCAGAAATTCCCATGTGTCCTCGGGAGCGCTTTAACTCCTATAAGAGTTTGTCCAGGCTTGTCCCTTGCTACAAAAGGGATTGGGCCACTTTTATGTACCTTTTCTCCTTGCTACTTGTCACTTGATAATTGCTACGAATCATCTTGTCACACAACTACTTGTTACCGATAATTTCAGTGGTTGCAGAGATTACCTTGCTGAAAACCACTTGTCAGATCCTTCTGCTCCTCGTTGGGTTCGACACTCTTACTTATCTAAAGGACTATGATAGATACCCTATACTTGTGGGTCATCAAGACTCTTTTCTGGCGCCGTTCCCGGGGAGTGAAGCGCCTTTGGTAAGGAAACATTTATATAGTGTGCTGAAATTTATTGTCACTTGTCACTATGGAAGCTAATCCTTTGAGGAGCTTGTTCGGGGTATCTTCACCTCGAACGGAAGCACAAGGAGTTGCTCCTCAACCTGCTGCACCTACTGAAAATATTTGCTATGAATTTCCTTCGGGTATGCTTGACATACTGCTGGCTAATCCTTTTACACGAGACGGAACATCACATTCAGTCTTGCATCTAATCTATGTAGATGAAGTTTGTGGTTTATTTAAGCTTGCAGGTTTGCCCGAGGATGAGGTCAAGAAGCAGGTCTTTCCCTTATCTTTTAGGGATAAAGCATTAACATGGTATAGGCTATGTGATGATACTGGATCATGGAACTACAACCGGTTGAAATTGGAATTTCATCAAAAGTTTTATCCTATGCATCTGGTACATCGTGATCAGAATTATATTTATAATTTTTGGCCTCCTGACAGAGAAAGCATCGCTCAAGCTTAGGGGACTCTTAAATCAATGTTATATTCATGCCCCAACCATGAGCTCTCGAGAGAAAATATCATTCAAAACTTCTATGCTCGGCTTTCTCATGATGATCGCACCATGCTTGACACTTCTTGTACCGGTTCTTTTATAAAGAGAGATATTGACTTCAAATGAAATTTATTGGAAAGAATTAAACGCAACTCTGAAGATTGGGAGCTTGATGAAGGTATGGAGTCAGGTATGAATTTCAAGTTTGATTGCGTTAAATCCTTTGTTGAAACAAATACTTTTTGTGATTTTAGCGCTAAGTATGGACTTGACTCTGAGATAGTAGGTTCATTCTGTGAATCATTTGCTTCTCATATTGACCTCCCCAAAGAGAAGTGGTTTAAATATCATCCCCCCTTAGAAGTTAATGTAGTTAAACTCAATCCAGTTGAAGAGAAAGTCATTGCCTATAATGATCCTATTTTTCCTAGTGCTTACATTGAGAAACCACCTTTCCCTGTTAGGATAAAGGATCATTCTAAAGCTTCAATTGTGATACGTAGCGGCTACATGAGAACACCTACACCCCCGGAGCAAATTAGAGTTGAACCTAGCATTGTTATTATCAAAGATCTCCTGTCCGACAAAGTTGATGGCCATGATATTCACTTATGTGAAGATGCTGCTGAAATTGCTAAACCACATGCTAGAGACAAACATAGGCCTGTTGTTGGCACGCCTGTTGTTTCTGTTAAGATAGGAGATCATTGTTATCATGGTTTATGTGACGTGGGTGCTAGTCTTAGTGCAATACCTCAATCCTTATATGATGAAATTAAAGATGAGATTGCACCTATTGAGATGGAACCTATTGATGTCACTATCCAACTTGCCAATAGAGATACTATCTACCCTGTGGGAATTGTTAGAAATGTTGAAGTCTTGTGTGGTAAAATGAAGTATCATGTTGATTTCCTCGTTCTTGCTACCACACAAGATAGCTTTTGTCCCATCATATTTGGTAGACCCTTCCTCAATACCGTCAATGCTCATATTGACTGTGAGAAGCAAACTGTCACTATTGGCTTTAAAGGTGTGTCACATGAGTTCAATTTCTCCAAGTTCGGTAGACAACCTCATAAAAAAGAGTTGCCTAGTAAGGATGAAACTATTGTCGTGCCTCCTACTGACCCCTTAGAGCAATACTTGCTTGAGCATGAAAATGATATGCATATGTATGAAAGGGTTGAGATAGATAGAGTTATCTTTGAACAATATCCTATCCTTAAGAATAACTTGCTTGTTGAACTGCTTGGAGATCCACCCCCACCAAAGGGTGATCCTGTGTTCGAACTTAAACAGTTGCCGGATACTCTTAAGTATGCTTATATTGATGAAAAAGAGATATATCCTGTTATAATTAGTGCAAGCCTCTCAGAGCATGAAGATGCTATTGGATATACTCTTGATGATCTCAAGGGCATTACTCCCACTCTATGCCAGCATAAGATTAAAACCGATCATGATTCCAAACCAGTTTCTGATCATCAAAGGAGATTAAATCCTAAGATGAAAGAGGTAGTAAGAAAAGAAATACTAAAGCTCCTGTAAGTAGGTATTATTTATCCTGTTGCTCATAGTGATTGGGTAAGTCCGGTTCATTGCGTCCCTAAGAAGGGAGGTATTACCGTTGTCCCTAATGATAAGGATGAATTGCTCCCACAGAGGATTATTACTGGCTATAGGATGGTGATCAATTTTAGGAAATTGAATAAAGCCACTAGGAAAGATCATTACCCTTTGGCTTTTAACGACCAAATGCTAGAAAGACAGTCTAAACACACACACTTCTGCTTTCTAGACGGTTATTTTGGTTTCTCCCAAATACCAGTTGCACAAGCTGATCAGGAGAAAACCACTTTCACCTACCCTTTCGGTACCTTTGCTTACAGACATATGCCTTTTGGCTTATGTAATGCACCTGCCACCTTTCAAAGATGTATGATGGCTATATTTTCTGACTTTTGCAAAAAGATTATTGAGGTTTTCATGGATGACTTCTCCGTTTACGGGTTTTCTTTTGATGATTGCCTCAGCAACCTTGATCGAGTCTTGCAGACATGTAAAGACACCAACCTTGTCTTGAATTGGGAGAAGTGCCACTTTATGGTTAATGAAGGCATCGTCTTAGGAAATAAAATTTCTGAAAGAGGTATTGAAGTCGATAAGGCTAAGGTTGATGCAATCGAGAAAATGCCATGCCCCACAGATATCAAAGGTATACGAAGTTTCATTGGTCATGCTGGTTTCTATAGAAGGTTCATTAAAGACTTCTCTAAGATTTCTAGGCCTCTTACCAATCTCTTGCAAAAGGATATTCCTTTTGTTTTTGACGATGATTGTGAGCAAGTCTTCGAAATACTTAAGAAGGCTTTGATAACTGCGCCTATTGTTCAATCACCTGATTGGAACTTACCTTTTGAAATCATGTGTGATGCTAGTGATTATGCTGTTGGTGCTGTTCTAGGACAAAGAGTTGATAAGAAGTTGAATGTTAATCACTATGCTAGTAAAACTCTAGACAGTGCCCAAAGAAACTATGCTACTACTGAAAAGGAATTTTTAGCAGTCGTGTTGGCATGTGAAAAGTTCAGATCTTACATAGTTCATTCCAAAGTCACTAGTCACACTGATCATGCTGCTATTAAGTACCTCATGGAAAAGAAATATGCTAAACCTAGACTTATCAGATGGGTTCTCTTGTTACAAGAATTTGATTTGCATGTTGTCAACACGAAGGATGCTGATAACCCCGTAGCAAATAACTTTTCTAGGTTGGAAAGTGTTCTTGATGACCCAGAACCTATTGATGATAGCTTTCCTGATGAGCAATCGAATGTCATCAATACTCCACGTCGTACACCGTGGTATGCTGGTTATGCAAACTATATTGTTGCCAAATATATACCACCTAGTTTCACATACCAGCAAAAGAAGAAATTCTTCTTTGACTTGAGACATTTCTTTTGGGATGATCCTCACCTTTATAAGGAAGGAGTACATGGTGTTATTAGACGTTGTGTACCTGAACATGAACAGGGACAGATCCTACAGACGTGTTACTCCGAGGCTTATGGAGGACACCATGCGTGAGATACAACTGCACACAAGGTATTGCAGTCAGGTTTCTATTAGCCCACTCTCGTCAAGGATGCCTGTAAGTTTGTCTTGTCTTGTGACGAATGTCAAAGAATAGGTAATATCGGTAAACGTCTAGAAATGCCTATGAATTATCCACTTGTCATTGAACCATTTGACATTTGGGGCATTGATTATATGGGACCTTTTCCAAAATCCAACGGGTATACTCATATCCTAGTTGTTGTAGATTACGTCACTAAGTGGGTAGAAGCTATCCCAACTAGTAGTGCTGATCACAACACCTCTATCAGGATGCTTAAAGAAGTTATTTTCCCTAGATTTGGAGTCCCTAGATATCTACTGACCGACGGTGGTTCACATTTCATTCATGGTGCTTTCTGTAAAACGCTTGCCAAGTATGATGTCAATCATAGAATTGTATCTCCCTATCATCCTTAGTCCAGTGGTCAAGTAGAGCTAAGCAATAGAGAGATTAAACTAATTATGCAAAAGACTGTCAATAGGTCTAGAAAGAATTGGTCTAAGAAGCTCAATGGTGCACTATGGGATTATAGAACTGCCTATAAGAATCCCATGGGCATGTCTCCGTACAAAATGGTTTACGGCAAAGCATGTCAATTACCTCTTGAGCTAGAGCATAAGGCTTATTGGGCAATCAAAGAGCTCAAATTTGATTTCAAACTTGCTGGTGAGAAGAGGTTATTTGATATTAGCTCACTTGATGAACGGAGAACTCGGGCATATGAGAATGCCAAGTTGTTTAAAGAAAAGGTTAAGAGGTGGCATGATAAAAGGATACAAAAGCGTGAGTTCAATATAGGTGATTATGTCTTGCTATATAATTCTCGTTTAAGATTTTTTGCACGCAAGATTCTCTCTAAATGGGAAGGTCCTTACATTGTTGAGGAAGTATATCGTTCTGGTGCCATCAAGATCAACAACACGGAAGGTAATTTTCCGAGAGTGGTAAATGGGCAAAGAATCAAACACTATAACTCAGTTACTCCCATAAATGTTGAAAGCAATATTATCAATACCATAACTCTGGAGGAGTACATATGGGATATTTATCACCCTGTTTCAGACTCCAAAAACGAAGAGGTATGTGATTCGGTAAGTAAACCGACTCCAAAACTTTTCCAGTAGGAATTTTTCTCTGTTTCGGAATTTTTGAAAAAATAGAAAATTTTAAAGTAGTCCGGAAAGCGCACGAGGAGGCGACAAGCCTGCCAGGTGCGGGCCACCCCCCTGGCCGAGCCTGGGGGGCTTGTGGCCACCTCGAGTGCCTCCCAGACTCCGTTTTCTTGCGGAGTACTCCTTCTGGTCGGAAAAAAATCATTATATATTCTCCCGTAAGGTCTGACCCTCGTATCACGCAATTTTCCTCTGTTATCGTTTCGAGCTTGTTTTCTGCCGCAGATTTAAACCAAGATGTCGTCTCAAGATTCAGAGGGGGGAGCTATGTGGCCGATTACCTTTCTAACTCCAAGGTCAATGGGGACTTGGATCCTTATGGCTGGACCACTAATGAGGAAGGAGATTATGATCCCAAGGAGAAGTAAGGAACAAGTTTCATTGAGGAGGAGGCTCCTCTACCTCAACTTGGAGACACGCATGTGGAGTTCAAGAAGTCGAGCCTCCCTGACTTAAGGAAGAAGCCTAAGATTTTGTTTATCCCTTATCTTCTTTTGCAGGAGAGTAAGCAGGAATTATGCCAAAGGGTGTTGAGGCTTGAAGAGGAGACTAATGAACTGAAGGAGCAGAATTTTATGCTCAAGAGGAAATTAAACAAATTCAAGACCTCTGCAACAACTCCACCACCATCACCTCCAAAGGAAGACAACTAAGCATGGGTATGGGCAATCCCCTTGGCTTGTGCCAAGCTTGGGTAGTTGCCCCGGTATCGTATCACCATCAAATCTTTTGCCTTTACCTTTTCTTAGTTCGAACCTTTTTGGTTTTATCTTTCTCTAGTAGAATAAAGTTCTTAGTGTTTTAGGCTTGAGTGTTGCTTTGTGTCACACCCGATGTATTCGAGCTCGTGAGCCATATAATAAAGAGTGACTTAGTTAAAGGGCCTTGCCTCATGCCATGATCAAGAGAATGAGAAAAGAACAAAAGCATGAAAGATCATGTAATGATCTTATGGGAAGTGATGGATTCACATATGAAAAGAATGTTGATTGAAACTTGTTGAGGGTAGACAAACGTAGACCTTGGTCATTGTTGCAATTAATAGGAGGTGATAAAGAAGGAGAGGTTCACATATAAATATATCATCTTTGACACCATCTATGACTGTGAACACTCACTAAACTATTACATGCTTAGAAGTTGATGTCGAACAAGGAGGACAACATAATGAATTGTGTTTGCTTGGTTCCGAATAATGTTATATGACTAGAGATCCCTTAGCATGTGACGATTGCTTCCACCTCATATTAGCCGAAACTGCCGCACCAAGTAGAGATACTACATGTGCATCCATAAACCTTCAAACCGGTTTTGCCTTGAGAGTCCACCATTCCTACCTATAGATTGAATAAGATCCCTCAAGTAAGTTGTCATCGGTGCAAGCAATAAAAATTGCTCCCTAATATGTATGATCTATTAGTATGTGGAAAATAAGCTTTGTACGAACCTATGATGAGGACGACATAAAATCGTCGGACTGCAGAATAAAGTTCTTTATCACAGGAGGCAATATAAAGTGACGTTCCTTCACACTAAGAGGTCTCACATCCAAACCTCAAAAGCGCATGACAACCTCTTCTTCCCTCTGCGAAGGGCCTATCTTGTATATTTACTTTTTGTCCTTGAAAGAGTCATGGTGATCGACACCATTTCCTTATTTCGCCTTTATCTTGGCTAACGTCATATGCTAGGGAAAGACCTATATTCATATGTCAACTTGGAAGTAAGTACCCATGAATTATTACTGTTGACATTACCCTTGAGGTAAATGGTTGGGTGGCGAAACTATAAGCCCATATATTTCTTTGTGTCTGACTGAAACTTTGATCTCATGAGTAGCACGTGAGTTCTAGCAATTGTAGAAGACGAAAGGATGATTGAGTATGGGAGTTTGCTTTACAAGCTCTTATTTGACTCTTTCCGTTGTTATGATAAATTGCAATTGCTTCAATGACTATAAGCTATTGGTTGTTAATTCTGAGTAAGGTTCTTGATCCTTACTTTACTTTGTGAGGGAATTATCACTTTAGCATGAGATATTATATGATGATGTTGTTGTTCCGATTATGATCATGATGCGTGCATGTCCGTATCTTGTTTTGTCGACACCTCTCTCTCTAAACATGTGGCCATATTTATTGATCTCGGCTTTTTCTTGAGGACAAGCGAGGTCTAAGCTTGGGGGACTTGATACGTCCATTTTGCATCATGATTTCATATTGATATTTATCGCTTTGTGGGCTGTTATTACACTTCAGGGTACAATATTTATGCCTTTTCTCTCTTATTTTGCAAGGTTTACATGAAGAGGGAGAATGCCGGCAGCTGGAATTCTGGCCTGAAAAAGGAGCAAGTTTGAGATACCTATTCTGCACAACTCCAAAAGCCGTGAAAATCAACGAGGATTTATTTTGGAATTTATAAAAAATACTGGGCCGAAGAAGTACGAGAGGGGAGCCAGCAGGAGGCAACAAGCCTGCTAGACGCGCCCCCCTGGCCGTGCCTAGGGGGCTTGTGGGGTCCGAGCTGGCCCTCTGGCCCCCCTCTTTTGCTACAAGAAGGGTTTCGTTACAAAAAAATTAGGAGGAGGATTTTTGGAGGATTCGCCACCGCCACGAGGCGGAACTTGAGCAGAACCAATCTAGAGCTCCGGCAGGGTCGTCCTGCAGGGGAAACTTCCCTCTCGGAGGGGGAAATCGTCGTCATCGTCATCACCAACACTCCTCTCATCGGAGGGGAGTCATCACCATCAAAATCTTCATCAACACCATCTCATCTCCAAACCATAGTTCATCTCTTGTAACCAATCTCCGTCTTGCGACTCCGATTGGTACTTGTAAGGTTGCTAGTAGTGTTGATTACTCTTTGTAGTTGATGCTAGTTGGATTACTTGGTGTAAGATTAGATGTTCAGATCCTTGATGCTACTGATTACCTCTCTGGTCATGAATATGATTATGCTTTGTGAGTAGTTACTTTTGTTCCTGAGGACATGGGATAAGTCATGCTATAAGTAGTCATGTGAATTTGGTATTCGTTCGATATTTTGATCTGTTGTATGTTGTTTTTCCTCTAGTGGTGTTATGTGAACATCGACTACATAGCACTTGATCATTATTTGGGCCTAGAGGAAGGCATTGGGAAGTAGTAAGTAGATGATGGGTTTGCTAGAGTGACAGAAGCTTAAACCCTAGTTTATGTCTTGCTTCGTAAGGGGTTGTTTTGGATCCACTAGTTCAATGCTATGACTAGACTTTGTCTTAATTCTTCTTTCATAGTTGCGGATGCTTGCGAGAGGGGTTAATCATAAGTGGGATGCTTTTCCAAGTAAGGGCAGTACCCAAGCGCCGGTCCACCCACATATCGAACTATCAAAGTAGCGAACGCAAATCATATAAACATGATGAAAACTAGCTTGACAGAAATTCCCATGTGTCCTCGCGAGCGCTTGACCTCCTATAAGAGCTTGTCCATGCTTGTCCCTTGCCACAAAATGGATTGGGCCACTTTTCTACACCTTTGCTACTTGCTACTTGTCACTTTCTAATTGCTACAAATCATCTTGTCACACAACTACTTGTTACCGATAATTTCAGTGCTTGCGGAGATTACCTTGCTGAAAACCACTTGTCAGATCCTTCTGCTCCTCGTTGGGTTCGAGACTCTTACTTATCAAAGGGACTATGATAGATCCCCTATTCTTGTGGGTCATCAAGGCCCACCTAGGAACCCATACGGACGTTAGTGCCTTCAAGTTACTGATGTAGTCTCGACCTCACTCGGTACAACATACCTTCACTCAGCTTGCGTGGAGTTAGTCGTATCGCCTTGTGTTAGTCGGATGCACCCTAGCAATCAGACCTCATCAAGACGATGGCACGAAAGAGGTTGCAATGGCTAAGGACTTAAACCATTACATGAAGTGCAGTGAAGACCCACGTTGCCAATAACGCCATGAGTCATAGCTGCCCTTTCTGTTAACTTCCTTATTTATTAGATTAACTCACCTTGTAATGAAGCTCGGCCGGTCGTGGCATACACTATATAAGCCACTCCCGAGCTCCAGCTCAAGGGTTCAACACCTTGTGATCTTTCATACGCCATAAGAAAACATCAGCCTCAGGGCTCCAGACGTAGGGTTGTTACCACTCCCAAGTGGGGCCCGAACTCGTATATCCGAGTGTATCCACTGCGCCTTGTTAGACTTCGCCCCTCCGTTCGTACCCCCTCGTACTATTGTGAGGGTCATTCCCACCACAGTTGGCGCCCACCATGGGGTTGCGCATCTAGAAAATCCAATGCAGTTGGAGTTTTTTACATTTTCCGTCAACATGATGACACTCGGCGGAGAGATCCTCTTTGCCCCCCTCAGCTTCTTCGTCGATGACTCAGCGTGGTTGCAGGATGTGCCACCGGACACCGATAACCTCCCTGCTCGAGGTACGTCGCATTTCAGTGTAGTTGCGCATGGAGTCCCAATTCGGCAAACATCAGTGTCGTACCACTCGGTGCCACCATGCCCTGCTACTGTTCGTCCCAAGCGCTCCGGGCGCTTGCGGATTCAGCGATGGATCAAGCACGCCATGGTCAACCACGACATCTCGGGGCAGGTGGCTATGCTAAGTTCCGATGACCCAACCGTTAGCCTGTTTCCATCATCGAGCGAAGAATCACTCGACAACTCCGACTTTGAAAGAAGTAGGTGTGTTGCCGAAGTCTTGATGGGCGATAAGAACAGGGGAGGCGGCCCTGGTTTCGCCGCGGAGAATTCTCCCATGCGTGATGGTGGGGAGCGTCTCCACGACGACAGGAGCCACCACATTCCGTATCCGTTCACTGAGCAGTAGCGAGGGGAACTTCGGTGGAGGAGCGAACATGCTCTCCTCACCCCATCATCGGGAACACCCCAGAGGAGATCGCGCTGGAGAACGCGCTCCTAGCCAATCTGACCGAGCACGAGCGACTTGAGCAACTCCAGCAGTGAGTCGACGTTCGGGCCGTGAGGGACCAACCGAGCTCCACCCGCAGCCATCAGCAGTTGTTCGTGAATGACCATCTGCTTCACATCGAGCTGATGCGCAAACCTTTGTTGAACCTGGACGCAACCACTCGCTCGCTGATTCCATTCAGTTGAGTGACAGTGCAGCCAGAGAAGGCATTCGACAGATCCAAGCTCTATTCAAGACTGCCTTGCATCAAAATTCCGTGGTGTCGCAGTCGCCGCATCACATTCACAGCAAGTCCGGCCAGGCGGACACCATGCAGTCGGCTCATATCCCGCACACCCAGAAAAGAAGCCAAAGGTCTCCTCCTCTTAGGTGAGGAATGCACGGGGACCACAGCCAGTATCATCGTGCCCGAAGCAGGTCACTTCTCCCGAGTAGTGGCTCACTCGGTCGCCGACCCCATGACCGAGGCCAAGCCCCAATCGACATTGGGTAATGGGGACGATGGCTATCGGGCCACCCAGTTCAATGCTTGGTCTATAATCATGCACCATGTGGTTGATCGGTCGCGAGCTGGCCGGGGAGTGTCTGGCCTTGAATGCTTTGACAGACACATCTGAGAGGCGGAGATCCCCTCCAATTATCGATTGGCCACGGGGATCGGAAAGTTCAATGGTGAGACCTGGCTGGAGGACTACCGGGTGGCCGTCTAGATAGGAACGGCGACGATTACATCACTATGAATCATTTTCCCCTCATGTTAGAGGGGTCGGCAAGGGTGTGGCAAAATCAGCTGCCCTCCAGCAGCATCCATAGCTGGGCCGATCTCGCCCGAGTGTTCGTCTAGACCTTCAAGGGCAGCTACAAGCATCCAGGCGACGTGATAGAGATGCAACATTGTGTCTAGAAGAGAAATTAGACTCTTAGGGAGTACATATAGCGGTGGATCACAGTGCACAACAACTTGGAGAATGCCACCAAACACCAGGCCGTGTGCGCTTTCAAAGCGGGCACTTGGTATCGGGAGCTTATTCTCAAGCTTGGCCGATCGGGGGACCTGTCCCTCAGTCGTGCCATGGAAATCGCCAATCGATATGCGAATGGCAAAGAAGAAGACCGCCTCCACAACGGAAAACGCCGAGCTAGCAAAGCCCCTCAATTGGGCAACGCTGGGAAAAAGCAGAAGGGAAAGGGCGACCCATCGAGCAAAGCCCAAGTAGTTGTTGTCCTGGTGCAGAGCCAGAACAAGTCCAAGAAGAAGAAAAAGGATTGGGCAAGAAAGAAGAAGGCCGAGTCCAAGAGCAGCCTTTTGGACCAGACATGTCCGATTCATGCTCGGAAGGACGACGAAGGGGAGACCATCCCCGCCAAGCACAAAGCTTGCGACTGCCGCCTGCTCCAGAAGAAGATGGGTGGAGAGCCCTCCGGGGACAAAGAAGATGGGGATGACCTAGTGGATGCCTCTGGGTATCCGAACATCGAAGGGACCCTCATGATGTTTGCTGATGTCGAGTGCAAGGGCCGATTGAAAGTTATCAATCGGGATGTGAACATGGAAGCCCCGGCTGCCGAGACATACTTCAACTGGGCGATGAACCCCGTCACATTTGACCAACCGGATCACCCGACAACCATAGCCACCACCGGGAGGTAGGAGTTGGTGGTCGATTCGGTGGTCAATGGGTTCCAACTGCGGAAAGTCCTCATGGACGGTAGCAGCGGCCTCAACATCATATATGTCAACACTTTCAAAGCTATGGACGTTCCATTGTCCCTGCTAAGCAAGAGTAACATGCAGTTTCACGGGGTCATCCCCGGAAAGAAGGGTGAATCACTTGGCCAGATCACCTTGAATGTCGTATTCGGCCGCGAGAAGAATTACCGCAAGGAGAGGTTGACCTTGGAAGTGGTTAACTTTCGGAGCGCCTATCATACCATCCTGGGTATACCCGCCTACGCACGTTTCATGGCCCGCCCATGTTACGTGTATCTTAAGCTTAAGATGCCAGGGCCGAAAGGCATGATCACAGTGACTGGCAAGTGGAAGGTTGCCAAGGAGTGCCTCCAGCAAGGCTCTAGGATTGCCAACGAGTAGGTCCGTGCAGCCGAGCTTGATGGGTACAAGAAGGCAGTGGATACCGCAGATCTACTCAAGTCAAAACGGCCAGCTACTGAGTCCGCCTTTCAGTCGGCCGGTGAGATGAAGCAGGTCCATGTCCACCCTACCGATCCGAGTGTTCTGCAACAAAGATCTCCACTTCACTCGGAGAGAAATAGGAAGCCAAGCTCATCCAGTTCCTTCATGAGAACTAGGATATCTTTCCATGTAAACCGTGTGACATGTTAGGGGTTCCCATAGAGTTGGATGAGCATCACCTCCGAGTGGACTCAAAGCTCAAGCCCGTCAAGGAAGACCTACGCTGCTCCTCCATGGGGAAGCATAGGGCGACCAGTGAGGAGATCGCTCGACTCCTAGCTAGCGAGTTGATCCGCGAGGTCTACCACGCTTCGAGTGGTTGGCGAACATTGTCATGGTGCCAAAGAAGAACAATTCAGTCCGAATGTGCGTTGACTTGAAGCATCTCAACCAGGCCTGCTCGAAGGACCACTTCCCTCTACCCCGCATAGATCAAATCATAGATTTGTTTACAGGATGTGAACACATGTAGTTCCTGGATGCGTACTATGGGTACTACCAGATCCGAATGTATGGATCTGACGAAATAAGAACAACCTTCGTCACCCCATTCGGGTGTTTTGGCTACATCACGATGCCATTCGGCCTCAAGAATGGTGGAGCCACCTTCCAGCGCATGATCCAAAAGTGCTTACAGGAACAGATCAGTCAAAATGTCAAAGCATACATGGAAGACATCATGGTCAAGTCCAGGAAAGGTTCCGACCTTCTGGCCGACCTTGCCGAAACCTTCGTGAACCTCCAACGCGTCGGGACTGAGCTCAATCCAGCCAAATGCACCTTCGGTGTTCCGGCTGGAAAGCTACTCGGTTTTCTCGTTTCCGAACGGGGTATCGATGCCAAATTCCGTCAAGATCGGTGCCATCGTCCACATGCGACGACCGGAGTGCATCCATGATGTGCAGAGGATTACAGTCTGCCTTGCAACCCCGAGCGACTTCATCTCAACACCCGGTGAGAAGGTTGTGCCTCTTCATTGACTGATGAAGAAATCTGACAGATTCAAGTGGAATGACGACGCGCAGGTCGCATTCGACCAACTTAAAGCTTTGCTTTCTACCCAGCCAGTGTTAGCTGCTCCTGTACATTCTGGCACTAGACAAGTGGTTAGCACTGTACTCACCATAGAGCTTGAAGAAGCCTGCAAGGCGTACAAGGTACAAAGGCCCATTTACTACATCTCTGAGGTACCGACCCCCTCAAAGCAAAGATATCCACACTACCAGAAGCTGGTTTATGGGATCTACCTGACAATAAAGAAGGTAGTCCACTATTTCCAAGATCACTCGGTCACTGTCATCAGTGACGCCCCATTGGCGGAAATCCTACACAATCGGGATGCTACTCGCCAAGTGGCCAAATGGGCGAAGCCAAGAAGGCAATCAAGTCTCAGGCCTTGGTTGGCTTTCTTGTCGAATTGATAGAGCAAGAGCAACCGGCTCCTGACATCCCCTACCATTGACTATGTTCTTCGATGGATCAAAAATGCTCCATGCCTCGGGGGCTCGAGTGCTTCTCTTTTCCCCCAGGGGAGAACGACTGAGCTATGTGCTCTAAATGCACTACGATTCATCCAACAACGAGGCCAAGCACGAGGCCATCCTATACGGGCACCGCATGGCTATCTCACTCGGCATTTGTCGATTGATGGTGTATGGCGACTCAGATCTCGTTGTCAATCAAGTAATGAAGGAACGAGACATTTTAAGCCTAGCAATGACAGTCTACTGCAACACAATCATGAAACCAGAGAAAAATTTGGAAGGGTTGGAACTGTACCATGTTCCCCGAGCCAAGAATCAAGCGGTCGATGATTTGGCAAAGATCGGGTCCACTCAGAAAATCGTTCCGAAGGGCATGTTCCTCGAGCATTTATGCGCCCCTCGGTCAAGAAGGATCCATTCACAAAAGAGGCCCCGCAAGCAATCGGTCCATCTAATTCATCTCAGATCAATGTCCTGACCATGGTAAACCTCATCCACGGGATGTTGGTCATAACGCCCGAATGAACACAACCTTATGTGGCTTACTTGCTCCGGCAAGAGGTTCCCGAAGACGAAGAGGAAGCTCGCCAAATCCTTCGATGGTCTAAAGCTTTCGAATACTCGAAGACAAACTATACAAGAAGAGTGTTACGGGAGTCAGTCAAAAGTGCATTTCCCCAGAAGAAGGACTACAGATACTGCATGAGATCCACTCAGGAATCTGCGGACAATACGCATCCTCTCATACCCTGGTGGCCAAGCCTTCCAAGCATATTTTATTGCCCCGAGCCAATGAGGTAGCAAGGGACTTGGTGGACCTATGTGTCAGATGTTAGTTCTGCAAGAATCAGTCGCACAAGCGTGCATCCGCATTGAAAACGATTCCACTCACTTGGCCATTCACTGTGAGGCGCCTCGACATGGTCGATCCTTTGCGCACCTGGACGAGTGGATTCACCCACCTGCTAGTTGTAGTAGATAAGTTGACCAAGTGGGTCAAAGCTAAACCCATTTAAAACTTGGGTGCGGCGACGGCCATCAGCTCCATTCCGCAGATCATCTTTAGATTCGGAGTCCGTCACGACATCATCACCGACAATAGAACCAACTTTGACTCGGAGGAGTTCCGCGAGTTGTGTCTCTCCCAAGGCACTCAGACTAATTACGCCTCCGTGGCTCACCCACAGGCAAATGGGCAGACGAAACTAGCGAATGGTATGGTACTTCAAGGACTAAAGCCCCGGCTGGCGGGAGACCTCAAATATGACGTTGGTGCATGGGTAGAAGAATTACCATCCGTCGTGTGTGGTAAGCGGACGACTCCGAATCGTTCAAGCAAGCATACTCCGTTCTTCATGGCATATGGATCGGGAAGCTGTTCTGCCGAGTGACTTACGTCACAACTCCCCCCGAGTGGGGCAGTACAATGAAGCTGAAACCGAAGCAGCACGCCAAGACAATTTGGATCTTCTAGAGGAAGATAGAGAGCTGACCCTCATTCGGTCCATGGCATACCAGCAAGACCTACGACGCTACCATGACAAGCAACTCAGGGGCCGAGTGATTCAAGAGGGAGATTTGGTCCTCCGACTAGACCAACAGAAACGCCACAAGCTGGCACCTCTATGGAAAGGGCCATTCGCCATTTCCAATGTCCTACACAACAGAGCTTATCGGCTGTACAACATCGATAATGCTGTGGAGGGGCCAAGAACCTGGAACGTGGACCTGCTCCGCAATTTCTAAATATAGAACTTTCCCCTTTTTCATCCATGTAATGAATCGGAATGATTAGAAGAATAAAGTGCTTACTTTCTTCAACTATTCACAAATACTTCACTCTCCTAAAACACGGCCCTAGTGGGTGGAAAATCCTTAACTGCGAACCTGTTTTCGCTTAAGGTAGAACCTGCCTCAAGTGTGGACAACCTTCTCACTCGAGGGCTTAGCTGCAAACCAGCTTTTGCCTAAGTTAAAATGGTTTCAAATGAAGACAAGATCTTCATTCGTACACCAAGATGTACAGGACCATAAACGACTTCACAAGAACAATCATTTCTTGGTAGCGAACCTGTTTCGCCTAAGATAAACCCTTCCCCGAGTGAGGACAGGCTCCACACTCGGGGGCTTAGCTGCAAACCAGTTTTTGCCTAAGTTAAAGCAGTTCTAAATGAAGGCATGGTCTTAATTTGGATGCGAAGATAAACAAAACAATCATTTCTTCATAGTGAACCAGTTTCGCCTAAGGTGAACCCTTCCTCGAGTGGGGACATCCTCCACACTCGGGGGGCTTTGCTGCGAACCAGTTTTCGCCTAAGTTAAAGCGGTTCTTAATGAAGGCAAGATGTTCATTCAGACACCAAGATGAACAAAACAATCATCCCTAGTAGCGAATCCGCTTTCACCTAGTGCGAAATGATCCCGAGTGAGGATGACTTCCACACTCGGGGGCTTAGCTGTGAACATGCATTCGCCTAGGTCAAAAACGATCCTGAGTGAAGATAACTTCCACACTCTCGGGCTTAGCTGCAAACCAGCACTCGCCTAAGTACAAAACAATCCCGATTGAGGACAACTTCCACACTCGGGGGCTTAGCTGCGGACCGGCATTCGCCTAAGTCAAAAACGATCCCAAGTGAGGACAACTTCCACACTTGGGGGGTTAGCTGGGAACCAGCATTCGCCTAAGTAAAAAAGATCCCGAGTGAGGACAACTTCCACACTAGGGGGCTTAGCTGCGAACCAGCTTTCGCCTAAGTAAAAAACAATCCCGAGTGAGGAGAACGTCGACACTCGGGGGACTCGGATGCGAACCAGGTTTTGACCGAGTAAAAGTGACCCCAAATAAGGACGACCAAGAAAATAAGATCCAAAGCAAAATGTGGATAAATGGAATCAAGTTCAGCTAAAGGTATGCAAAAGAGAGGGCCCAGAGCCCACTGGAAGTTTGGCGTTACGTAAAACCACTCGGTATCCCGAGGCAAATTAAAACTCAAATGACTTTCCTTCGAGCATCACTCGGAGGTCGAATAATCCACTACTTCCACGAAGGTGTCAAGATCGATTCCCTCGGCAATCCGAGTGGTGGCTGCAATGAACATATCCGTGAAGTCTTCGAACTTGGCGCTTTTTCGGTTGAAGACCCGGAGACTCTTCAGCTTCTCTTCATCCACCCCTTTACAATGGATACGGACGAGTGAAAGGGCAATGTTAGCTCCGGCCCTCGCCGATGACTTCTTCCACTACTTGAGTTCATTGGGATGGCCTTCACACGGCTCACAATGGTCCGGGCATCCTTCAGGGGTGCACTGTCAGGGGCTTTCTCCTAGTCTATCTCCCCAACGGCCGATTGGAGCCACTTGAAACAAGCTAGTATGTAATCGACGCGAGCCTCCAGCCCGAGGAGAGACAAAGCAACATTGTCCTTCAAAAGCCCTCTCTTGGGATCAAGATCTTTCTCTATTTTCATGATCTCTTCTTTCACATCAGCGGCAAAGGCTACACTCAATGGGAAAACAAAGGAATAGAAACTTCACTCAGAAATTTCAGAATGGCAATGGGGAAGCAGTCGGACGCTCAACGTACCTTTGAGCGTCTCGTAGAATTCCATGCTGAAGTCCTCAATGAACTTCTCTAGTTCACCTTTCTTGGCAGCGACCTTCTCAAATTTGGCCTCCCACTCGGCATAATGCTTATTCATCTTGGCAACATCGGCTAAAGTCTTCTCCGCACCGGATTTCAGAAGCCGGTTCTCTTCTTCCAAGGTCCCGACCGTCTTGATCTTGGCTTCGGCCGGCTAGGTCTTAAGCTTGGCCTCCTTCAAAGTAGATGCGAGCCCTTCATCCCTCTTCTCAAGGGCATCCTTCATGGTAACTAGAGAAATGGAATTCTTCAGCCTCTCAGAAAGGCAATCTGACAAGACAACCTTAGTGGGATAAGAAAGAAAACCAAAGTAGGTATCAGTTGGATAGCAAGAGCTTACCTTTCGGGTGTTCGCTTTTCCTACTCCAGTAACTTGTTCTTGGATTTTTTCGCATCGAGGCTTAGTCGGATTTCCTAAAACTCTTTCTCCATGGCATCATCACAGTCCCCCAGCCCGCAAGCAGTCCGCCATCAAGAAGTACAAGTAAAGCATAATATAATATCACAACTCTTAGACTACCTATGACTGCTTCAATCGGCGGTAGCCTTGGGGACAACACCCAGTGGGTGCGCTCAGCGCGACCCCACTGATGAGATAGAGGAAAGAAAATGTCTCTACACCCTACTAGCTTCTGTCAAACATACAAAGAAAATGAGACTACCGCTGACGGCCTCACTCGACGGTAGCCTTGGGGACTACACCCAGTGGGTGCGCTCGGTGCCCCCCACTAAAAGCAAACACCCAGCAGGTGTGCCTCCGAGCATGCCCACTCGGGAACAGATTCAGAAAAAAGTATGAAACAAATGCATATGTGAATGACTCAGCCAAATGTTCTATTCCATGGCTTCACTCGTGTAATACGCCTCCTTTAATCGCCCAACCATCACATCCAGCTAAGCCAAGGCTTCCTTACGCGCCTCTCCTGATCCTCCGGGGTATGGTGGAGCTGGAAGATGTTGCGACCCTTGGGGAGAGGTGACAGAGTGGTCAACGAATATAGTCCGAGTGACGCCCCAGCTGAGGTGGTGTCCTGCACCACAGGAGTCTTAGCCTTGATGCTCACTCGGCTGGGTGTCGTGGCCTGCTTTAGTACTTCTCCAACTACACACGGGACGTCGGGGTCGAGCTCAATCACGTTTTGCAACTTTGCACATGTTCACAAGACATTCGAAAGGCTACTCGTATGGCTACAACCCGAGTCTCCAATGCATCACCAGACAAGCTCAAGGGCTACCTTCAGATGAAGTGAAATCAACGTTGGCTCTACCTTTGTCAGAGGTCTTTAGTTCCAGCGAAGCAGACGAGGTACCGGCATTGCAACAGAAACAACAAAAATCCAATCATCACTCGGAAGACATTGCACAAACTGGGATGGATCACTCAGCGGGAATACTTAAGCTGAAGCCATGGGTACATCGACCTTAATCCACGGTAGAAGAATCTTGCGAGGATTGGAGCTCGTGATCTTAGGCTGCTTGGCGACCTGCTCCGGTAGTGTCTCAGGCTCGCTCTTACCCCATTTATTATGGAGTCTTCAAGGCGCCAACATGGACTCCAGGTTCTTGGCGCGCCTTGGAACGGGTGTTAGGTGGAACCTCATCGGACGGAGAAGATTCTGCCTCATCTCCATCCAGCCGTTGCTCTCCTCCGTCTCCTCATCATTGCTATCATCATTGTCGTCATCCTCCAAGCCCTCCGGGTGCTCGGTTTCCTGGTTCTCAGTGTCTCTCTCCACATCAATGGGCGAACGATCAACTGCCGGAACGGAACTGACCAGCCCGGTAAAAGCCCGCCGAATGAAGAAATAAAAATCACAATTAGGAATTGAAGGAGCGAATAAGTTCACTCGGCCTAGATGCTGGATAGCTTACGTCATTCGGCGGCAGCTCCACCGAGAAAGGGCCACCAACTTGCTGCCCCTGAGATTGTCCCTCAACAAAGTGATGGCCTTGAGTTTATTCTCCAGCGCCTCCGACACAATCTCCACAGAATGAACATGGGTTGGGTCACTCGGCCCTTCATACTTACACATTGGATGGGATCTGGCCTGGAGAGGTTGGATCCTATGCTGGAAGAAGACTTCCAGGTCTCCATTCCTTTCACACCTTTCCGCATCAAGGAAAATAATGCTATCACCAATGTATCTACATTGGTCCTCTCCTCCTTGGACATGGTCAAGGAAGGAGCCAACTGGATCCTATCAATCGTATAGGGCGAGAGGCCCGAATGACCTGGGACGTCTTCGCAGTAAAACCAAGAACCCTGCCAGTTCTTCACCGAATATGCAAAATCATCTGGGGAAAGCTACTCTTGCCCCTGAGCTGAATGCCTAAGCGCCCACAAAGCTGCACCACATTGGTCCTCCCCAGATAGAGAAGATTCCTTCAGGGTCATAACTCGACACATCAACAAGCGATTGAACAGCCTCCTATGCGGATAGCACCCGAGGAAGTTATCGCACATGGATACAAACGCAGCTAAGTATGAAACAACATTGGGGGGAGTGGTGGAGTTGAGCATCGAAGGAACCAAGAAACACTCGGAAAAGGGGGTGCGTCGGCAAAGAAAAACCTCTCTCGATGTGGGTGACAAGAAGCACTCGCTCGTCGTTCGGAGGCGCGGGCTCCTGCTCACTGTCTTCGGGCAGTCGCCAGCTCCCCTTAGCGACCAAGCCATGACTGGCACTCTCTGGCAATAGCTAGACGAATGTCGATTAGGTGACAACAAACCTTCCCCTGCAACGGCACCAGAACAATGCTGCTAGCACTCCCCGGCAACGAAACTAAAAGAATGTTGTTGATGGCCCACCAGCGCGTGGGTTCGCAATAGTTTTCGAGGGTAGAGTATTCGACCCAAATTTGTTGATTCGGCAAACAGGAGGTGAGAGAATACTCTCGAGTATTAGCAGCTGAATGTGTCAGATTCAACCACACCTGAAAGATTAGTATCTGCAAGCAAAGTAGTAACATCAAAGTAGCGAGTAACGGCATTGGCAAGGAACAACAATAGTGGCAGCAGTAGCAAATAGCAACAGTAGCAAGCGACAGTAGTAGCAACAGTAGCAAGACATGTAACAGCAGCAGAGCAAGACAAGTAACAGCAGCAGAGCAAGACAAGTAACAGCAGCAGCAATAGTAGTAATGACAGTAGGACAAACTCGTAGGCAATCGTCGATGGTTTGTTTGGATGATATTCATCATGCAACAGTTATAACACAGAGATATATGTGGCTAGCTCCCGTTCGTCAATGTGATGTAGGCATGCATTCCGTGTGTCATCATACGTACTTAGGGAAAAGAACTTGCATGACATCTATTGTCCATCCCTCCTGTGGCAGCGCGGTCCAAAAGGAAACTACGGGATATTAAGGTTCTCCTTTTAATAAAGAACTAGACCAACGCATTAGCACTTGGTGAACATATGAACTCCTCAAACTATGGTCATCACCGGGAGTGGTTCCGGTTATTGTCACTCCGGGGTTGCCGGATCATAACACATAGTAGGTAACTACAACTTGCAAGATCGGATCTAAAACACACATATATTGGTGACAACATAATAATTTCAGATCTGAAATCATGGCACTCAGGCCCTAGTGACAAGCATTAAGCATGGCAAAGTAGTAGCAACATCAATCTCAGAACATGGTGGATACCAGGGATCAATCCCCATCAAAACTAACTCGATTACATGATAGATCTCATCCTACTCATCACCGCCCAGCGAGCCTACGCATAGATTACTCACGAACGACGAAGAGCTTCATGGAATTGGAGAGGGAAGAAGGTTGATGATGACGATTACGACGATTTCCCCTCCCCGGAGACCAAGACGGATGCCATATCTGCCCACCAGATGAAGAACAGGTGGTGGCGGCGGCTCCGTATCGCAAACGCGACGAAGACTTCTCTCTTTTTTTCTAGGACGAAAGTGAACTTATAGAGCTGAGATTGGGGGCGGCAGAGCCGTGTGGGCCCCACAGGCTTGCCCACCGCCACGAGGGGGTGGCGGAGGCAGGTCTTGTTGGCCACTGGCCCGCCCCCTCAGGTGGATCTTGGCGCAGGTATTTTTCATATTTTCCAAAAATGCTCCCCGTAAATTTTCAGGATGTTTGGAGAACTTCGATTTTTGCACAAAAATAACATCAAGGCAATTCTGCTGAAAACAACGTTAGTCCAGGTTAGTTCCATTCAAATCATGCAAATTAGAGTCCAAAACAAGGGCAAAAGAGTTTGGAAAAGTAGATACGATGGAGACGTATCAACTCCCCCAAGCTTAAAACCTTCCTTATCCTCAAGCAACTCAGTTGAAAAACTGAGAGAGAAAGAAAAACTTTGACAAACTCTGTTTGATCTTGTTGTTGCAACTATGTCTAACTCATAGCTAGAATTTCAGTAAGATCACAAGTTAACCACATAATCAAATGACACAAAGGTCTCACGGTAAACTAATATCAATGGCATAATCAGCTAACGAGCAAATAATAATGAGTTTCAAATACCAACACTTCAATCAAAAAAAGCATGAAGCAATATGAATAGGTGGTATCTCGCTATCTCTTTCTTAGACCGCAAAACATAAATGCAGAGCACTTTCAAAGATCAAGGCCTGACTAAACATTGAAATTCATAGCAACGAAGATCCAGTCATAGTCATACTCAATATCAATCAAAAGCAAAGCATAAAATGACAGAGGTGCTCTCTAATTGGTGCTTATAGAAGAGGATGACTCGACATGAAAATAAATAGACAGGCCCTTCGCAGAGGGAAGCATTGATTTGCAGAGGTGCCAGAGCTCAATCTCTGAAAACAGAGATAATAATTTTGGGTGGCATGCTTCCATTGTCAACGCAATGACCAAGAGTTCTCAATATCTTCCATGCTACTCATGCTATAGGCGATTCCCAAACAGAAAAGTAAAGTTTTAACTCCCCCACCACCAATCAATCACAATCCACGGCTAGCCGAATCCTCGGGTACCGTCCATTCTAACATCAATCCGGGGGGAGTCTTGTTTTACAGTTATGTTTTCGATTTAAGCGTGGAACTGGGCATTCCAATTATCGACCCCTTTCTCATGAATGATAGTGAATAAACACATGTAGAGGATAACACTCATAGCATGGAAGATACCAATAGCCCTCTGTCACCACATGAGCGGTTCGGGCATGCAAAACAGAGTATTTCTTGAAGGTTTATAGAGTGGCACATGCAAATTTACTTGGAACGGTAGGTAGATACCGCAAAATAGGTAGGTATGGTTGACTCTCATGGAAAAACTTTTGGTTTATGGAAGTGGATGCACAAGCAGTATTCCGCTTAGTACAAGTGAAGGCTAGCAAAAGACTGGGAAGCGACCAACTACAGAGCGACAACAGTCATCAAGATACAATGAGTTTGACTAACATTGAATGCAAGCATGAACAAGATATAAATCACCATTAACACGAACATCATAGAGGCTATATTGATTTTGTTTCAACTACATCCATGAACATGCGCCAAGTCAAGCCACTTGAAACATTCAAAGGAGAATACCATCCTATCATACTACATCATAGTCATCTCAAAATCTATGTTAGCATTCAAGACAAACCATTATAAGCTCCTAACTAAATAAGCATGGCATCAGAAACTATGATCTCTAAGTTGTCATTGCAAACATGGTTCTCTCACAACAAAGTTGAATCTAGGTCGACAAGCTAGTCATATTTAGAAAAACAAAATAGATAGAGTTCATACCAGCTTTTTCAGTCTCAGTTACTTCATCATATATCATCATTATTGCCTTTCATTAGCACGACCAAATGTTGTGAACAATAATAAGAGTGCTCGTGCATTGGACTAAGCTGTATCTACAGGCAAACACAAAGGAGAAGACAAAGTAATATGGCTCGTTGAAAGCTAAACAGGTATGCATGCAAGAACCACTAAGCATTGTAACCAATATCTTCTACCTTGACCCAAAGAAAAAGAAAACTATTTACACGGGAAAGCTCCCAACAAGGAAAAGAAGAAAGAAAAATATTTCTGGGTTTTCTCAAAAGGACACAAAACAAGAAAACAAGAAAATGAAAAATAAACTAGCATGGATAATACAGTGGCAAAGTGTTAACACCGGCTAACAAAGTGAAAGCATAAGCATGAATGTAAAGTCGGTGAGAACACGTACTCCCCCAAGCTTAGGCTTTTGGCCTAGCTTGGTCTACTCCCATGGTGGGAAATCACCAGCTCGAGGATACTCCGGAGCAGACTGTGGATGCCACTGCTGTGTGAGCTCCTCTGGCTCCCACTGATAAACTGGCGTCTGGTACTCGACTGGCGGCTCGGGCACGGGCGCCTGTGGTTGGACCAAGCCCCAATATGCGTAGATGTCCAAAGGCATAATAGTGTACCTGCCTGCATGAAGATCGAACAAAGAAGGAGCAGGCAAAATAATAGTCTCTCGAGTACCCTCACTAAATACCAGGTGATAAATCATCCGTCTACTAGCATCTCTATCCATAAAATCATGGCGAACCATGTTGTCATAATCTAGATATTTTTCGGGGAGAAGCATTTCTCCTTCCTCTCCCACTCTAATGGGTATCTCAAAGTGTCTGGCAAGACAGCTAGCATAGATACCTCCATAGACGACACCCTTGGAACGGTTGATGTTCAACCGCTGGGCCACTATAGCACCTAGGTTGTAAGTCTTATCGTTATAAAGACCTTCGCGCAAAACCGCAAGGTCTGGAGAAGTAAGTGATCCAGCCTCCCCACGGCCAATCAAACATTTTCCCAGAAATAATGAGAAGTACCGAAGCACAGGAAAATGTATGCTAGCAATTCTAGCGCGAGACACTCCTCTCTCCTCTCCAACAGCAATAGAACCAAAGAAATCCTCCAAGTCCCGTGGACGAGGGTCACGAATATCCCCAACATAAGGTAATTTGCATACATTGCAAAAATCCTGTAGTGTCATGCACTGGGGGATGTCGTATATCATGAACTCAACCATGGGAGGATTCTTCCTCGGATAAAAGTTGAAGCTTTGAACGAAAATATTGGTGAGGAGGAGGTATTGTGAGCACTTATCTTCAACAAACGCAGTAAGACCTGCGTTCTCCACGAAGTAATAAAAGTCTTCATAAAGCCCAGCGGCGTGCAAAAAATCATCACTTGGCGACTCGCACGCTCGAACTTCTCTGACTCGAGGGACTACGTACTTCGGGTGGTTCTTCTCATCCTCCTTGCGTTTACGGCTTGAAGAGCCTCTCAAGAACCTCTTCATCTTTTCCCTTTTCTAGATCTGAAAAATTCTGAAATTTTTAGAGACTTCGAAAGAAAAGTGAATGAAGATTAACCCAACTTGTAGAAACTACTCGTACCAGTGCCTAGAGACCGTATCACGCGCTAAAACTACTTGGGACCAGCTAAAATCAACCTTTCTATCTCAAGAATAGGGTCACCAAGGTAGAAAGAATACGTGAAAGATAAAGCACTAGAGCAAAAACTAATTGGACCAATGGAGGAGTCACTTACCAAGGAGTAATTTCCCCAAACCTGTTCGGAGAATGGTGCTTTGAGCAAGGAGATCGAAAACCACAGCCCAATGAGCAAGAATACGGGTTTGAGCTGCGAAACAATTTTTTCTGGAGGTGGAAGAAGAGGCTGGGAGCTGGAATGAGTGGAGGGGGTCCCTGTGGGCCCCACAAGCTTGCCCTTCGCCACCAGGGGGTGGCGGTGGCAGGGCTTGTGGCCCACTGGTCTGCCCCCCAGGCCAGCTCTCAGGCCCAAAAAATTTCAAATATTGCAGAAAAAATTATACTAAATTTTCAGGACCATCGGAGAAATTTTATTTTCGTGGTATTTTTCTTCGGGACGCTAAAACAGAAAAGAGGAAAAACTAAACTAATTCCATTATTTTTCTTCTAAGCAACAGAAAATGAAAGCTCAAAACAGAGGTATGTGACTCTTTGATTCATCCATTTCATCGCCATCGAAAGAAATCCGTCAATAGGATTGATCAAGTCCTCATGACAAAACCTTCTCGAATCTCAAGAGAGAACGAAGAATTTTCGAATAGCCACTAAGTCACCTCAATGGGGATATGTATCTCCCCCACAAGCAAATCATACTTCATCTTAACACGAGGAATAGGGCATTCAAAGCTCCCAATAAGAATTGTTGAAGTCTTTTCGATATCATTGATGCAATGTACTTGATATCGTTTCTTTGGAAAGTGCATTGTGTTCTCATTACCGTTGACATGGAAAGTGAGATTGCCTTTGTTGCAATCTATAACAACCCCTGAAGTGTTTAAAAAGGGTCTTCCGAGGATGACAGCCATGGCATCGTCCTCGGGAATATCCAAGATAACAAAGTCTGTTAAGATAGTGGTATTAGCAACCACAACGAGCACATCCTCGCAAATGCCGATAGGGAAAGCAATTGATTTGTCGGCCATCTGCAGAGAAATTTCAGTGGATATCAACTTATCCAACTCAAGTCTACGATAAAGAGAGAGCGGCATCACACTAACATCGGCTCCAAGGTCACATAAGGCAGTTCTTACGTAGTTTCCTTTAATGGAGTGAGGTATAGTGGGCACTCCGGGATCACCAAGTTTCTTAGGAGTTCCACCTTTGAAAGTGTAATTGGCAAGCATGGTGGAGATCTCAAGATCTGGTATCTTCCGTTTATTAGTCACTATATCTTTCATGTACTTGGCATACAGAGACATCTTGAGCATATCAGTTAACCGCATCTGCAGAAAGATGGGTCTTATCATCTCAACGAAGCGCTCAAAATCTTCATCATCCTTTTTCTTCGATGGCTTAGGAGGAAAGGGCATAGATCTCTGAACTTGTGGCTCCCTTTCTTTACCATGCTTCCTAACAGTAAAGTCATTCTTATCGTTTCTCTTAGGTTGTGGATTATCAGGATTAACCGTAGGTTCAATCTCCACATCCTCATAATTTCTAGGTTGAGCATTATTATGAACATCACTGTCCATATTGTCACCAGGTTCATGTTCATCACCAGATTGTGTTTCTGCATCAGACGCAGAAATATCATTAGGTTCTTCAGGTGGGATAGTATTTGGTGAACTGGCATGGAGGTTTCTATCATCCTTCATCTTCTCCTTAGGATGACTGGGTGTATCAGCATTGATTCCTTGATAATCTTGATCAATTCTCTTAGGATGACCTTTAGGATACAAAGGTTCCTGAGTCATTTTGCCTCCTCTAGTAATGACTCTGACAGAGTTGAAATTTATATCATTGAGCAAGTCATTCTGAGCTTTAAGTACTTGTTCTACCTGAGTAGTAATCATAGAGGCATATTTACTCAGAAGCTTCAGATCATTGACATTTCTGTCTACACAAGCACTTAAATGGCTAAGCAGACGAGTACTTTGTTCCAAATGTCTCCTAACATAATCATTGAAACTCTGTTGTTTGGCAACAAAGTTGTCAAATTCATCAAAGCATAGGCTAGCAGGTTTGTCAAAAGGAATATCACTCTCATCAAACTTATGAAGAGAATTCACTTCTACTACCTGTATCGGGTTATCGAGACCATGGATCTCTTCGATAGGTGGTAGATTTTTGACATCTTCAGATCTAATGCCTTTCTCTTGCATAGATTTCTTGGCTTCTTGCACATCTTCGGAACTTAGGAATAGAATACATATTTTCTTAGGAGTTGGCTTAGGAGGCGGTTCGGGAATAGTCCAAGCCTTATCGTTGATCAAGATGTTATTCAGTAGGGTCTCAGCTTGTTCTACAGTTCGTTCCCTAAAAACACAACCGGCACAAATATCTAGGTGGTCTCGAGAGTCATCAGTAAGTCCGTTATAGAGGATATCAAGTATCTCGTTCTTCTTAAGAGAGTGATCAGGCAAAGCATTCTGTAGCTGGACGAGCCTCCCCCAAGCTTGTGGAAGACTCTCTTCTTGGAGTTGAGCGAAGTTGTATATTTCCTGCAAGGTAGCTTGCTTCTTATGGGCAGGGAAATATTTCTCACAGAAGTAATAGACCATATCCTGGAGACTACTCACACATCTAGGAGCAAGAGAGGTGAACCAGTATTTAGCGTCATCCTGTAGAGAGAAAGGAAACAGCTTAAGGATATAGTAGTGGCGGATCTTCTCCTCATTAGTAAAAAGGGTGGTTATATCGTGTAGTTTAGCAAGATGGGCTACGACTGTCTCAGACTCATAACCGTGAAAAAGATCAGATCGACAGAGAATTCATAATCCTTATCGGTGATAAAGATAGGTGAAGTGGCAAACTTTGGGTCATATTTCATCCTAGCTTTCAAAGATTTTTCCTTCCACCTGAGAAGTAATTTCTCAGCGTCATAGGCATCCTTACACGCAAGAAAATCCTCAGCTATCCCTCAGGTATATCAGACAATTCATATCTAGGAGAGCTACATCTAACAGGAGCAAAACTAGGTTCTCAATAGTATCGGTAGTTTCAAAAGCATCACGAGCATTGGCAGTAACTCTAGAAATATGAGCATCAAGGAATACCCCTAGTGGAACATCAGGCAAAGTAGTATATCTAGCAGTATCAAGCATAGCATCATCGGGCATAGCATCTCTAGCAGTATCAAGCATAGCATCATCAAGCAAAATAGCATCTCTAGCATCATCAGGCAAAGCAGTATCAAGCATAGCATCTCTAGCAATATCAGGCAAAGCAGTATCAGTCATAGTATCAAGCATAGCATCTCTAGCAGTAGCATCATAACCATCATCAAGCACAGACGACATATCAAGATTTCTAGCAGGAGGTGGTGTCACAAACTTACTCATTGCTAAAGGTGAATCAAGTGCAGAGCTAGATGGAAATTCCTTACCTCCCCTCGTAGTTGAGGGATAGATTTTGGTTTTTGGATCCTTCAGATTCTTCATAGTGATCAGCAGATATAAATCCCAAGTGACTCAGAGAATATATCAATACCTCCCCTGCAACGGCGCCAGAAAAATGCTGACTGGCACTCTCTGGCAATAGCTAGACGAATGTTGATTCTGTAACAACAAACCTTCCCCTGCAATGGCACCAGAAGAATGCTGCTAGCACTCCCCGGCAACGAAACTAAATGAATGTTGTTGATGGACCACCAACGCGTGGGTTTGCAGCAGTTTTCAAGGGTACAGTATTCGACCCAAATTTGTTGATTCGCCAAACAGGAGGTGAGAGAATACTCTGGAGTATTAGCAGCTGAATGTGCCAGATTCAACCACACCTGAAAGATTAGTATCTGCAAGCAAAGTAGTAACAACCAAGTAGCGAGTAACGACAGTGGAACAGTAGTAGTGGCAGCAGTAGCAAATAGAGACAGTAGCAAGTGACAGTAGTACCAAAGTAGCGGCAGAGCAAGACAAGTAACAGCAGCAGAGCAAGACAAGTAACAGCAGCAGAGCAAGACAAGTAACAGCAGCAGCAACAGTAGAACAACAGTAGGACAAACTCGTAGGCAATGGGTTGGTGATTTGTTTGGATGATATTCATCATGCAACAGTTATAACACGGAGAGATATGTGGCTAGCTCTCGTTCGTCAATGTGATGTAGGCATGCATTCCGCCTGTCGTCATACGTGCTTAGGGAAAAGAACATGCATGACATCTATTGTCCGTCCCTCCCGTGGGAGCGGGGTCCAAATGGAAACTACGGGATATTAAGGTTCTCCTTTTAATAAAGAACCGGACCAACGCATTAGCACTTGGTGAACACATGAACTCCTCAATCTATGGTCATCACCGGGAGTGGTTCCGGTTATTGTCATTCCGGGGTTGCCGGATCATAACACATAGTAGGTAACTAAAACTTGCAAGATCGGATCTAAAACACACATACATTGGTGACAACATAATAATTTCAGATCTGAAATCATGGCACTCGGGCCCTAGTGACAAGCATTAAGCATGGAAAAGTAGTAGCAACAAAAATCTCACGATATAGTGCATACTAGGGATCAATCCCCGTCAAAACTAACTCGATTACATGATAGATCTCATCCTACTCATCACCGCCTAGCGAGCCTACGAATAGATTACTCACGAACGACGAAGAGCTTCATGGAATTGGAGAGGGAAGAAGGTTGATGATGATGATGGCGACGATTTCCCCTCTCCGGAGCTCAAAACGGACTCAAAATCTGCCCTCCAGATGAAGAACAGGTTGTGACGGCGCCTCCGTATCGCAAACGCGACGAAATCTTCTCTTTTTATTTTTCTGGGACGAAAGTGAACTTATAGAGTTCAGATTGGGGGCCGCAGAGCCGTGTGGCCCCCACAAGATTGCCCACCACCACGAGGGGGGTGGTGGAGGCAGGGCTTGTGGCACACTGGCCCACCCCCTCAGGTGGATCTTGGCGCAGGTATTTTTCATATTTTCCAAAAATGCTCCCCGTAAATTTTCCGGACGTTTGGAGAACTTTGATTTCTGCACAAAAATAACACCAAGGTAATTCTAGTGAAAACATCGTCAGTCCAGGTTAGTTCCATTCAAATCATGCAAATTAGAGTCCAAAATAAGGGCAAAAGAGTTTCGAAAAGTAGATACGATGGAGACGTATCAGGACTTCACTCTCCATCTCCCGCAACCGCCCCTCTAAGACTCAGGACGACATCCAGTCACCCTCGATCCAGCCTCGCGGGGGTGCTCTGACGGTCGAAGAGGATCCGCGCGAGCCCTTTTTGACCCGCTCGACCTTCGCCGTCTTTCCTTTCACCATGTTGCGTAGCGGAGGAGTCGGGGCTCGGTGTCATCGGAGGTGGCAGACAGTTCTCGGCTTCGGCGGCGAGAGGTGGAACTGGGGATCGAAATGACCCGGATCTAAGGCGGGGCTTCCTCTTCCGTACGCCTCGAACTTTAAATACCCGATGGAAGATTCCCCATCTATTATCGCCATCCCGAGGGGGATCCACGGAATCCCAAGGATGGCACGCACTGTAGCATGACAGCGACATCACGGGCACGAAAATTGGGGCATCGCTCCACTACCTCCACTACCCGCGTCAACATCGTAACCGCCGCCCGCGTGCCCTCCTACAATTCAAAAAGCGGCAGAAAAACTATTCCCCCTCATATCTCGAATGGATTCCGTATCCATGGCGTGTGACGAGGTGGGCCGAATGTTCTCCTCAGTTGTCCCTCCACGGGACCCTGATCACTCGGGTAACTAACGAAGGCGACATGACCGTCCTTGCCTCGGTGTGCGTGGGATCCATCCAATGTTAACGATTGGACATTCGGAGCTTCGAGCTCATGATTGCCTGATTCACGGAATCTATCTTCCCTAAACATAGTCAATCACCGCCGACTACAGACATATCAGATTGTCTGGGCATTCGGAACTCGTCACTTTTGAATCCGTAGTGGTTTGTTGAGAGTCTGAATGACGCTGCCTTGAGCTGCGACCTTAGTGTCTCCAAAACGCGGGAGACATCTAAGTAAGTCATTCACTTGGTCTATAATACCTCAACCGATTCGGGGGCTACCGACAGGGTTGTACATTACGGGTAGGCGTACGGACCTGCTACCCTGGGCCCACCTAGGACCCCATACGGACATCAGTGTGCTTTAAGTCACCCGTGTAGTATCAACTTCACTCAGTACATTATACCGACACTCGTCTTGCCTTGAGTCAGTCGGACCGCCTTGTGTCAGTCGGACGCACCCTGGCACTCGGACCTCACCAAGATAATGGCACCGAAGAGGCTGCAAAGGCTAAGGACTTAAACCATCACATGAAGTGCAGTGAACACCCATGTTACCAGTAACGCCATGAGTTATAGCTGTCGTTTCAAGTAACTTCCTTATTTATTAGCATTAACTCACCTTGTAATGAAGCTCGGCCGGTCGTGGCATACACCTATAAGCCACTCGCGGGCTCAATCTCAAGGGTTCAACACCTTGTTATCATTCATACCCATAAGAAAACATCAGCCTCAGGGCTCGAGACATAGGGTTCTTACCACTCCCAAGTGGGGCCCAAACTCATATACCCGAGTGTATCCACTACGCCTAGTTAGACTTCGCCCCTCCGTTCGTACCCCTTGGTACTATTGTGAGGGTCATTCCCATGATAGTTACTCTTTTAATCAGAGAATAATGTTTATTCTTTTTATATGAGTAATAACTTTTATGGTCAGGCACCCAATGTGTGGGGGTTATTCTTATTGAATCTCGATAGTGATAACACACATATTCATAACAATGATGTCAAAAGATGTAAAGTTAATATTGATAGTACCACTTTCTTGTAGCACTGCCGCTTAGGACATATTGGTGTAAATGAATGAAGAATCTCTATGTGAACCATGCCTCCATGATGGACTTTTGGAGTCATTTGATTTGAATTGCCTGACACATGTGAACCATCCCTCATGGGCAAGATGACTAAGACCCCGTTCTCCGGAATAATGGAGCAGACTAGTGACTTATTGGAAATCGTACATACTGATGTGTGCGGTCCGATGAACGTTGAGGCGCGCGGTGGATATTATTATTTTCTCACCTTCAGTAATGACTTAAGTAGACAGGGGTATGTTTACTTAATGAAACACAAGTCTCAGACGTTTGAAAAGTTCAAGCAATTTCAGAGTGAAGTTGAGAATCATCGTAACAAGAAGATTAAATTCCTATGATCTGATCGAGGGGGACAATATATGATTTATGAGTTTGGAAATCATTTAAGACAATTTGTAATTGTTTCAAAGTTGACACCTCCTGGAACACCACAACGTAATGGTGTGTCGGAACATCATAACCATACCTTATTGGTGCGTTCTATGATGCCTCTTGCCAATTTGCCATTATTGTTTTGGGGTTATGCATTAGTGACAACTACATTCACTTTAAATAGGGCACCATCTCAATCCGTTGAGATGACGCCGTATGAACTGTGGTTTGGCAAGAGACCAAAGTTGTCATTTCTTAATGTTTGGCGATGCGACGCTTATGCCAAAAAGTTTCAACCATAAAAGCTCAAACCCAAAGGGAAGAAATGCGTCTTCATAGGATACCCAAAAGAGATGTTCGGGTATACCTTCTATCTCAGATCCGAAGGCAAAGTGTTTGTCACTAAGAACAGAACATTTCTTGAGAAAGTGCTTCTCTCAAAAGAATTGAGTGGGATGAACATAGAACTTGATGAGGTTGTTGAACCTTTACTTCAACCAGAGAGTAGCGCAACACACAAACATGTTTTTGTGGAGCCTACATCAATTGAAGAGGAAGCTAATGATGATGATCATGGAGCTTAGGATCAAGTTGCTATCAGACCTCGTAGGTCGACACGGGCAGACACTGCTCCTAAGTGGTATAGTAACCCTCTCTTAATAGTCATGTTGTTGGAAAACAATGAACCTATGATCTATGGAGAAGCGATGGTGGGACCTGCTACTTCTTGAGCTTGCCTTGGTTTTCCCTTGAAGAAGAAAGGTTGGTGCATGAAAGTAGATAAGTATTTCCCTCAGTTTGTTGAGAATCAAGGTATCAATCCAGTAGGAGGAACAAGCAGGGCTTCAATATGAGCACCTACATAAACAATCAAACACTTGCACCCAACGCAACAAAGGGGTTGTCAATCTCTTCACGGTTATTTGCATGGATGAGATCACATAGAGATATATAAAATATTGCCAAAACTAAAAGTAAAGCAAAAGTAAATAAACTGCAGGAATATATTTTTGGTATTTTTGGTTTATAGATCTGAAAATATAATATGGAAAATAGAGCCGAGGGCCATATGTTTCACTAGAGGCTTCTCTCATGAAGGAAAATAATACGGCGGGTGAACAAATTACTGTATAGCAACTAATAGAAAAGCGAATAATTATGATATATCTAAGGCAATGATTATGCATATAGGCATCACGTCCGTGTCAAGTAGACTAAAATGACTCTTCATCTACTATTATTACTCCACACATCGACCGACTACTGCGTGTACCTAGAGTATTAAGTTGATGAAGAACAGAGTAACGCATTAGGTAAGATGACATGATGTAGTGGGATGAACTCAAGAAATATGATGAAAACCCCATCTTTTTATCCTTGATCGCAACAATGCAATACGTGCCTTGCTACCCCTACTTTGTCATTGGGTGAGGACACCGCAAGATTGAACCGAAAACTAAGCACTTCTCCCATGGCAAGAATTACCAATCTAGTTGGCCAAACCAAACCAATAACTCGAAGAGACTTGCAAAGATATGAAATCATGCATATAAGAATTCAGGGAAGATTCAAATAGTATTCATAGATAAACTGGACATAAACCCACAATTCATCGGATCTTGACAAACACGTCGCAAAAGAGTATTACATCGGATAGATCTCCATGAAGATCATGAAGATCATGGTATTGAAGAACAAAGAGAGAGAAGAAGCCATCTAGCTACTAACTATGGACCCGTAGGTCTATGGTGAACTACTCACATATCATCGAAGGGGTAATGGAGTTGATGTAGATGTCGCCCGTTATCAATTCCCTCTCCGACAAATTACCGGAAAGGCTCCTAGATCGATCTCACGGGAAAACAAGCTCCCGGCGGCGGAAAAGTATTTTCATGGCTCTTTTTTGGTATTGGGGGAATATTTGGGATTTTACAGGCCAATAATTAGGGTTAGGAGACCTGCAGGAGACTCTACGGCGTGCCCTGCAGGCTTGTGGCCTCCTGGTAGGTCTCCTACCCCCTTCTCCAAGCCTGGCATGTGTCATTTGGTCCAAGAAAAATAATTCCAGATATTTTATTCTGTTTGGACTCTGTTTAATATTCCTTATCTGCAATACTCAAAAACATGAAAAAAAAACAGAAAATGGCACTAGGCTCTAGATCAATAGGTTAGTCCCAGAAATAATATAAAATAGCATATTAATGCATATAAAACAACCAAAACAGATAATATAATAGCATGGAACAATCGAAAATTATAGATACGTTGGAGACGTATCAGCATCCCCAAGCTTAATTCCTGCTCGTCCTCGAGTAGGTAAATGATAGAAACAAATTTTTAGATGTGGAATGCTACCTAACATATTTATCCATGTAATATTGTTTACTGTGGCATGAATATTCAGATCCATAAGATTCAAGAAAAAATTATAATATTGACACAAAAACAATAATACTTCAAGCATCCTAACATGGCAATTGCTTCCTTTCAAAATGAAATGGTCTTAGAAAGTTATCCCTATGAAATCATATAGTCTCGCCATGCTCCCTCTTCCCCACACAAAGTATCTTAATCATGCATAACCTGGATGAGAGTCAAGCAATTGTTTCACACTTTTTATGTTCTCAAACCTTTTCAACTCTCACGTAATACATGAGAGTGCGCCATGGATATAAAACTATAGGTGAAAACAGAATATGGTGGAGGTTGCAAAAGTAAGAGGAGAAGATAGTCCCACATCAACTAGGTGTATCAACGGGCTATGGAGATGCCCATCGATAGATATCAATGTGAGTGAGTAGGGATTGCCATGCACTAGAGCTATAAGTGTATGAAATCTCAAAAAGAAAACTAAGTGCTCGTGCAAAAGATGAAATTCCACTAGTTATACGAAAGTCATAAAATGGGAGACTCTCTATGAAGAACATGGTGCTAGTTTGAAGCACAAGTGTGGAAAAAGATACTAGCATTGTCCCTTATCTCTTTCTCTCATTTTTTTGGTGGGCATCCTTGGACTATTTTTTTGTGGGCTTCGCTGGCCTCTTTTATTTTTTGTAAAGTCGGGAGACTCATCCCAACTTGTGAGGGAATCATAACTTCCATCATCCTTTTCTCACATGGGACAATGCTCTAATAATGCAAATCATCACACTTTTATTTACTTAGAACTCAAGGATTACAACTCGATACCTAGAAAAAAAATATGACTCTATATGAATGCCCTCGGTGGTGTGTCGGGATGTGTAATGATGTAGAATATTAATGACATAAAAAACAGACAAGCCATGAAACCATCATGCTAGCTATCTTACAATCACGCAAAGCAATATGACAATGATGGTGCGTGTCATAAAAATGGAACGATGGTGTTGCACGACAATATATCTCACAATGGCTATGAAAATGCCATAATAGGTAGGTATGGTGTTTGTTTTAAGGAAACTATATGGTGCCTGTTTTGAGGAAGGTGGGTTTAATGTACCGGCAAAAGTTGTGCGGTACTAGAGAGGCTAGCAAAGGTGGAAGGGTGAGAGTGCATATAATCCATGAACTCAACATTAGTCATAAAGAACTCACATACTTATTGAAAAATCCTATTAGTTATCGAGCAAAGTATTAGACGCATGCTCCTAGGAGAAGGGTTGGTAGGAGTTAACCATCACGCGATCCCGACTTCCACACAAAGGTTGACAATCATTAAACAAATCATGCTCCGACTTCATCATATAATGGTTCACCATACGAGCATGCTACGGGAATCACATGCTTTGACACATGTATTTCTTCCAATTCACAATTACTTACTAGCATGACTCTCACACTAGCATCTTCATATCTCAAAACTATATGCAAGGAATCAAACTTCTCATCATATTCAATGCACTGAATATGCAAGTTTTTATTATATCCCTCTTGGATTCCTATTATATTAGGACTAAATTCATAACCTAAACCAATTAACATGCCATTTAAAGAACTCCCAAAATAATATAAGCAAAGTAAAAGAGTTTAATAATTTCTATAAAACACAACACCGCCGTGCTCTAAAAGATATAAGTGAAGCACTAGAGCAACATTGCCTAGCTCAAAAGATATAAGTGAAGCACAAAGAGTATTCTAATAAATTCATGATTCAGCGTGTCTCTCTGTAAAAAATATGTGTGCATCAAGGATGATTGTGGAAAACTAAAAAGTAAAGACTCATATCATACAAGACGCTATAAGCAAAACACATATCATGTGGTGAATAAAAATATAGCCTCAAGTAAATTTACTGATGGATTGAACACGAAAGAGGGGATGCCTTCCGGGGCATCCCCAAGCTTAGGCTATTTGGTATCCTTGAAGATGTCTTGGGGTACCTTGGGCATCCCCAAGCTGAGGCTCTTGCCAATCCTTATTCCATAGTCCATCAAATCTTTACCCAAAACATGAAAACTTCACAACACAAAACTCAACAGAAAACTCACGAGATCCGTTAGTATAAGAAAAATGAATCACCACTTTAGGTACTGTTGTGAACTCATTATTTATTTATGTTTGTGTAATATTTAATGTATTCCAACTTTTCCATGGTTCATACCCCCCCGATACAACCCATAGATTCATCAAAATAAGCAAACAACACAAAGAAAACAGAATCTGTCAAAAACAAAACAATCTGTAGCAATCTAAAAACTTCGAATACTTATGTAACTCCAAAAATTCTGAAAAATTAGGAAAATCAGGGAAATTTCTATATGAATCTTGTGTAAAACATTCATATCAAAATCACGTACTAGTGAATTTACAAAATTCCTAGACTGAGAGAGAAAGTTTCTGTTTTTAAGCAAAATCAACTTGCAAACACTGTAGACCATCCCAAAGGTCTTACTTGGATCAAAACACTAACTAAAACAAGAAAACAAAATTATTACAGAGGTAATAATGTGTGAAGCACTCAAAAGAGAAGAAAAAACAAAAACATAAAAATAAAATTGGGTTGCCTCCCAACAAGTGCTATCGTTTTATGCCCCTAGCTAGGCATGATGATTTAAATGATGCTCACATAAAGATAAAGAATGGAAATGTAAAGAGGGCATCATGAATCATATGGAAAGCATATTTAAGTCTAAACCACATCCTATGCATAGGTATTTTGTGAGCAAATAAATTATGGGAACAAGAATCAATTATCATAGGAAGGCAAAACAAGTATAACTTAAAAATTTCTAACTCATAGAGAAGAATCTTGATATTATTGCAATATGTAAAAGCATATGTCCCGCTCTCATAGTAATTTCCAGTAGTGTCATGAATAAATTAAAAAATACAACTATCACATAAAACATTATTTTCATGATCCACATGCATAAAATTGTTACAATCTTCCAAGGTAGTGGGATTAACATTAACTAAAGTCATGACCTCTCCAAACCCACTTTTATCAAAAACTTCATTAGATTGAACACTCTCCAAATATGTGGGGTTCTTTTTACCTAAAGTTGACACTCTTACAAACCCACTTACAATACTATTGCTAACCTCATTATCAATAATATATTCATCATGAGGATAAAATAAGTTGTCAAGATCACAAGAAGCGTCACCCCAATCATGATCGTTACAATTGGTCATGACAATATTATCATCCCCAAGCTTGTTGTTTTACATATCATTAACATAATTGACATTAATAGAATTTATAGTAACTTCATTGCAATCAAGGTTTTCAATCAAGGAGCTATCATGAATCACTTCATCACAACTTTTAGATTCACGAATATCAAACCAAATTTCATGGAGATAATCAAGTACACTCAACTCAATAGTAAGTGGTTCATCATAATTGTATCTCTTGAAAAGATTAGCAAGTGCATGGGGATCCCTATCAATAGAGTTTTAGCAAGACAAGATGCAAGCAAATAGAAGTCACATGGTAACACAAGTAAACAAAAGGAGATCCGGCGACAAAAAGGAAAATAAAACAGCAAATTGGTGAAGTGGGGGAGAGAAAAACGAGAGGAAAATGGAAAATAAAGTAAATGCATGAGATGAGTTTGTGATCGGTACTTGGTAAGCTTGCTCTTGTTATGTATCCTCCCCTGTAACGGTGCTAGAAATCCTTCGTGCTACTTATTGAGCTTGCGTTGGTTTTTCCTTGAAGAGGAAAGGGTGGTGCAGCAAAGTAG
The DNA here is from genome assembly GCF_904849725.1 of Hordeum vulgare subsp. vulgare. Classification (NCBI taxonomy): domain Eukaryota; kingdom Viridiplantae; phylum Streptophyta; class Magnoliopsida; order Poales; family Poaceae; genus Hordeum; species Hordeum vulgare. The sequence goes on along the minus strand of NC_058522.1, from coordinate 154,242,014 downwards.
ATAAGTATTTACCTCGGTTTGTTGAGAACCAAGTTATCAATCCAGTAGGAGGAACAAGGAAGGCTCCAATATTAGCACCTACACAAACAATGAAACACTTGCATCCCACGCAACAAAGGGGTTGTCAATCCCTTCACGGTTATTTACAAGGATGAGATCTGATAGAGATAGATAAAAGATTGCTCAAACTAAAAGTAAAAGAAAAGTAAATAAATTGCAGGAATATATTTTTGGTATTTTTGGTTTATAGATGCGAAAATATAATATGGAAAATAGACCTGGGGGCCATAGATTTCACTAGAGGCTTCTCTCATGAAGGAAAATAATACGGTGGGTGAACAAATTACTGTCGAGCAATTGAGAAAAAAGCAAATAATTATGAAAATATCTAAGGCAATAATTATGCATATATGCACCACGTCCGTGTCAAGTAGACCAAACCGATTCTGAATCTACTACTATTACTCCACACATCGACCGACTCCTACGTGCATCTAGAGTATTAAGTTCATGAAGAATAGAGTAACGTATTAGGTGTGATGACATGATGGTGAGGGATAAACTAAAGCAATATGATGAAAACCCCTTCTTTTTATACTTGATGGTAACAATGCCATACGTTTCTCGCTACCCCTAGTTTGTCACTAGGTGAGGACACCGCAACATTGAACCCAATACTAAACACTTCTCCCATTGCAAGAATTACCAATCTAGTTGGCCAAACCAAACCAATAATTCGAAGAGACTTGCAAAGATATGAAATCATGAATATAAGAATTCAGCGAAAATTCAAATAATATTCATAGATAATCTGAACATAAACCCACAATTCATCGGATCTCCACAAATACACCGCAAAAGAGTATTACATCAGATAGATCTTCATGAAGATCATGAAGAACATGGTATTGAAGAACAAAGAGAGAGAAGAAGCCATCTAGCTACTAGCTATGGACCCATAGGTCTGTGGTGAACTACTCACCCATCATCGGAGGGGCAATGGAGTTGATGTAGATACCCTCCGTGAACAATTCCCTCTCCGACAGATTACCGGAAAAGGCTCTCAGATTGGATCTCACGGGAACAGAGGCTCCCGTCGGCAGAAAAGTATTTTTGTGGCTCTTTTTTGGTATTGGGGAAATATTTGGGAATTTATAGGCCAAGGATTAGGGTTAGGAGGCCTGCAGGAGACCCACAAGCCAGGGCCCCCCCCTACGGCGTGGCCTGCAGCCTTGTGGCCTCTCGGCAGGTCTCCTGTCCCCTTCTCCAAGCCTGGCAGGTGTCTTCTAGTCCAAGAAAAATCATTTTGGATATTTTATTCTGTTTGGACTCCGTTTAATATTCCTTATCTGCAATACTGAAAGACATGGAAGAAACAGAAACTCGCAGTAGGCTCTAGATTAATAGATTAGTCCCAAAACTAATATAAAAAAACATATTAATGCATATAAAACATCCAAAACAGATAATATAATAGCATGGAACAATCAAAAATTGTAGATACATTGGAGACGTATCAGGCCCGGATTCCAACAAATGGTTAGAGGCCATGAAATACGAGATAGGATCCATGTACGAAAAGAAAGTATGGACTTTGGAAGTATTTCCTGAAGGGTGAAAGGCCATTCAGAATAAATGGATCTTTAAGAAGAAGAAAGACGCAGACGGTAATGTCACCGTCTACCAAGCTCGACTTGTGGCAAAAGGTTATTCATAAGGTCAAGGAGTTGACTATGATGAGACTTCCTCACACATAGCGATGCTTAAGTCCGTCAGAATCATGTTAGCGATAGCTGCATTTTTTGATTACGAAATTTGGGAGATGGATGTCAAAACAACATTCCTTCACTATTTCCTTAAGGAAGAGTTGTATATGATGCAACCGTCAGGTTTTGTCGATCCAGAGAATGCTGACAAGGTGTGCAAGCTCCAGCGATCCATTTATAGGTCGGTGCAAGCATCTCGGAGTTGGAATCAGCGCTTTGATGAGGTGATCAAGGTGTTTGGGTTTATACAAGCTTATGGAGAAGCTTGTATTTACAATACAGTGAGTGGAAGCTGTATAGTGTTTCCAATATTATATGTGGATGACATATTACTGATTGGAAACAATATAGAATTTCTGGGAAGCATAAAAGCATATTTGAATCAGAGTTTTTCAATGAAGGAGCTAGGGGGAAGATGCTTTTATATTAGGAATGAAGATCTATACAGATAGATCGAGATGCTTAATAGGACTTCCAGAAAGCAAATACCTTGACAAAGTTTTGAAGAAGTTCAAAATGGATCAGTCCAAGAAAGGGTTCTTGCCTGTATTGCAAGGTGTGAGGTTGAGTAAGACTCAATGCCCAGTGACTGCATAAGATATAGAATAGATGAGTGTCATCCCCTATGCTTCTGCAATAGGCTCTATCATGTATGGAATGTTGTGCTCAAGAACTGATGTCAGCCTTGCCATAAGTATGGCGGGATGTATTCAAAGTGATCTAGGAATGGAACACTGGACAAAGGTCAAGAATATCCCGAAGTACCTAAACACGACTAAGGAAAGATTTCTCATTTATGGAGGTGATCAAGAGCTCATTGTCAAGGGCTATGATGATGCAAGCTTTGACAGTGATCCGGATGACTCTAGTCTCAAACCAGATACATATTTATTCTCAATGGGGGAGCGGTAAGCTCGTGCAGTTCCAAGAAAAGTGTGGTAGTTGATTCTACATGCGAAGCAGAGTACATAGCGGCCTCGGAGGTGGCTAAAGAAGGTGGTTGGATGAACGAGTTCATGACAGATCTTGGAGTTGTGCCCAGTGCATTGGATCCAATGACTCTGTTCTGTGTCAACACTGGTGCCATTGCTGTGGCCAAGGAACCAAGGTCTGACAAGAGGACCAGACACATAAAGCGATGCTTCAATTCCATCCGCGATTACATCCAGGAGGAGGACATACATATTTGCAAAGTGTACACCAAATTGAATGTCGTAGGATAAATGACTTGTTTGACCAGTTAGCACAATCAAATGTGTTCTCCAAAATTGATTTGCGATCAGGATATCATCAGCTTAAGATACGTTTGGAAGACATTCCCAAGCAGCATTTACATCACGATACGGATTGTATGAGTTTACTATGATGCCTTTTGGACTAACAAATTTCGTGCATTTAATGAATAAGGTATTCATGAGGTACATGGATAAGTTTGTCATAGTATTCATCGACGACATACTTGTCCACTCCAAGAACCCCGAAGAGCACGTAGAACACCTAAGGATTGTGTTAGGAGAACCGTGTAAGCATTAGTTGTATGCCAAATTCGGCAAGTGTGAGTTTTGGCTAAAACAAGTCGGATTTTTGGGCCACGTAATGGCCCAAGAAGGCATAGCCGTGGATCCTCAAAAGGTCAAGGCTGTAGGTGAATGGACGCAACCAGCTAACATGATAGATGTGTGAAGTTTAGAATGGCGGGATACTACCGAAGATTCATTGAAAGCTTTTCCCCTATGGCCAAACCCATGACCCAAGAACTCAAAAAGGACAAGAAGTTTGAATTGACTGAAGCCTACGAGAATAGCTTCCAAGAGCTGAAGAAGAGACTGACCACTACACGAGTGTTAATCGTCCGAGACTTAAATAAATATTTTGAGGTATATTGTGACGCCTCAAGGAAAGGCCTCGGATGCGTACTTATGTAGGAAGGGAAAGTTGTGGCTTACGCCTCCAGACAATTATGGTGACACGAACAAAATTACCCCACTCATTATTTGGAATTGGCCGCCGTGATACACGCTCTCAAGGAGTGGAGACATTTCCCACTTGGAAATCGCTGTGAGTATATACAGATCATAAGAGTCTCAAGTATATCTTCACGCACCCAGATCTCAACCTACAACAATGCCGTTGGCTGGAATTAATTAAAGATTATGACGTGGGTATCATTACCATCCTCGTAAGGCAACCGTGGTAGCCGATGCTCTCAGCAGGAACCCCACCTCAGACAAAGACCTTGTACAACAGCTAAGGCCCGAATTTGCTAGAGTTCGCTCTGCTAAACCTGCTTCTCATTCCAGAAGGCACTGTGGCACAACTAGAAGTACAACCCACTCTAGATGAGAATATCAAGAAGGCTCACAATGAGCACCCCAACATTGAAGGCATAAAGAGAAATGTGGGCCTCAAAAAGGCCCCAGAATTAATTATTGATGAACAGTGAATAATATGGCACACAGACGGACTATGCGTACCATACCAAGAGGACCTCAAAGTTCAAATTTTGGAAGAATCTCACAACATGCCATACTCAATCCATCCCGGAGGTACAAAAATGTACAAGGATCTATAGGTAAAATATTGGTGGCACGGGGTGAAAAGGGATATTGCTTCTTTCATTGCCCGTTGTGATTCATGTCAACTAATCAAGGTAGAACACCAGAAGCCAGCATGAATGTTACAACCTATGAAGGTACCCGAGTGGAAATGGCATGAGGTAGGCATGGACTTCATCGTCGAACTACCCCGGTCCCGACACGGACATGATGCTATATGGGTTATCACAGTTCGACTCACCGAGGTAGCTCACTTCCTTCCTTTAAAGACCACTTACTCCACTCACAAGCTAGCTCAATTATACCTCGCCCGCATCATATGATTACATGGGATCCCTAAAACCATGTATCGGACTGAGGCACTCAGTTTGCATCAAGGTTTTGGGATTATTTACAACAAGCATTGCGAACCGAGTTAGTGTTCAACATATCATATCATCCACAAACTAGAGGACAAACCGGGCGTGTGAATCGGATTCTCGCGGACATGCTAAGGGCACGCATGCTAATATATGGAAACAGTTGGGAGGACATCTTTCCCTACGCCAAATTCTCATACAACAACAGCTATCACGCAAGTGTGCAAATGTCACCTTTTCAAGCCTTGTATGGACGAAGGTGTCGTACGCCCCTAAATTAGTCATAGACTGTAGATAGCCGTATCTTCAGCGTGCAAATGCTTCAAGAGGCTGAGGACAAGGTAAAACTTATCAGAGATCGACTCAAGACAGCCGAAAGCCGCCAGACGAGCTATTACGATCAAAAACACCGTGACGTCGTCTTCGATCCAAATGATTATGTGTATCTCAAGGTATCACAAATGAGAGGGTTAGAAAGGTTCAAGGTCAAAGGCAAGCTTGTGCCCTGTTTCATCAGAACATTCCGGATAAGCACTCAAAGGGGCTAAGTTGCCTATCAGGTCGATCTACCTGCGGAACTGTCAGATGTGCACAACGTGTTCCATATCTCTCAACTAAGGAAGTGTCTAAGGAATCCTGATCAACAGGTACCCCATGACAGTATAGAAGTGCAACCAGACCTCTCTTACTAGGAATACCCCGTAAGAATACTAGAGGAAGCAGAAAGGAGGACATGCCAGAAGGTCACCAAAAAGTTCAAGGTACAATGTAGCAACCATTCAAAGGATGAGGCCACTTGGGAAAGAGAAGACTTTCTGCCGAAAGAAGAAATACAACTTCTTGAGGACTGACTGTCAACTCGGGGACGAGATTTTTCTAAAGGGGGTAGGTGTTGTAACACCCACAAGTTTTAATTTGGATTTATCTGACTTTTGAGTTGTTTTAAAACGGATTTCAAAAATTTGCTTGGATGAAAACTCTTGAAGCATGTCTAGTTTGAAAGGGATTTTTCCCTAGCCTCTTCTCCAAATGACTTCGTTTGGGAGAACCTTTTTATTTATTCTTCTAACCAACCTTTGGAATAAATTCCACATGTTCACTTGTCAACCTTCTTCAATATTTCTTTCCCCTCCATCTTTTCTGATTTCTAACCTATGGAACTTCTCTAGCATCTATGCTTTTATTTTAGTTAAATTCTCAAAGTTTTAGAAGGGTTTAACAACCTTTCATATTTTATTTCAATCAAAAATATTTTCTGTAATTAGTTGTGACCCCAAATGTTTTTGAAAAAACTCATAGATTCCTTTGGTGTTTGATACCCAAATTCCTATCCTTAGAAGACCTTAGCATCCTGAGCCCATTTGACCTAGAACATTGGGGTCACTAGTGTGAAATTTTCAAATTAGGTTTGACCAAAATTTGACCAAGATATTGTGTTTTTATTAAAAACCTGGCTTAACCATTTTCAAAAATTCTGATAATTTATAGACAGTCTCTGCACTGAATGAGAGGCCATCTCATAAATTTCAATCTTCAAATAGTTTCTCCACGTGCCGATTTTGTCGGATTTTGGGCTCCGCAAAACCCTAAGATTCGAACACACGGGCGTGTGCGGCGATCTTTCTCAGCTCGACCTTACCTATCCCGCTACTCGATGGAAAGGACAAAGAACTCACGCGATGGTGAGGAGAACATGAAACACAGCAGTTTACCTAGGTTCGGGCCGCTGCGAAGCGTAAAACCCTATTCCTGCTTTTGGTGGATTGCCTCTCACGGAGGTTGGTGGATGAACTAGTACATTGCTTTCGACCCTCTGGAGGCCAAGTGGTTAGGTGTGATGCTCTAGGGTTTCAATGATCTGGTCTCCTTCTCTCAGGTATCCTACCCTCTCTATTTGTAGTAGAGGCCCAGGTCATCTTCCCTTATCGTTGGCGGGAAGGGATCCCACAAAGGCCAGTTTCAGTGTGGGACAAGGGAACATGCTTCCCCTGTCTAAAGTGGTCTTCGCTTGCAAAGCTGCTGCCAGCGCCGCAGAGGTGAGCACAGGGATGATGCCCGTCCTGCCGGTGGGCGGCCATGGTCTTGTTGCACCAGAAGGGAAACCTTTAGGAGATGCCTTTGGGGTCCTGGTTCGCTACCACCTTCTTTGCACCAAAGGGGGACTGCCATGTCCCGTCATCTTCTGATCCCATGTCCTTCCATGGCGTCATCCTTGACTCCTGAGGCTCGATCCTTCCTTGAAATATCCGCCACTCCGGAGGGGTCATGAGGACGGGCCCCTACGAGTCTTGATGACGCTCCTCCTCATGAAGCTTGGCCCCTCGCGAGGGCCTTCCTTAGGATGATGCTAATCATTGTCGGTCTCGTGTTGATGAAGTGGGCCCGCCCTGGGCCGCAGGCAGGCAGGTCTGGGTACCCCCATTCCCAGAACGCCTACAGTAGCCCCGGGGCCCAAGGCGTGCCTGGGTTGGCTTCTCGGCGAAGCCTCAAAGACGGCCTGAAATGTCGCAGTCCCCATTTGCCTGCGGGTTAGGCGACGCACGTGTCTCAAAGCTGCGCCGCGACGATCTCGATCCTCTAGGCACCCGGGCGGTGCCAGGCCAAGATGATGCGACTCCCAATCCGCCGCGAGGAGACTTCTTCCCCTCCTCCGCTATTCGTCTTCATGGCATCCCCCGAAGATGGCTCTATCTGGGGAAGCGTGCGGCACCTCCTGCGCCCTCGTCCGCCCCCGAGGGCAGTGGCGGAGGGCCATCCGCCCCCGTTGGGTAATGGCTAACGAGTAAGTCCTTCGTTGTGTTTCCTTTGTTTGTTGCTCTGTCTGTTGTCCTTGCGTTGATCTTCTTTCTTCTTCAGCACGCTCTCCTCCAAGAAGCCAAAGCTCAGTGAGCTCCAAGAGGAGGTGGAAGAGCTTCGGCACCGGCTTGAGAGCGTCCAGGCCTCCTTCGACGCCGCTCGCCAAGGCGAGGCGGAGGCGAAGGAGGAGCTAGCATCACTTTAGCAGGAGGTCCGAGAGGGGGCGGACGTCGTGCAGGTTCTCAGGACGAGGCATCAGACGCCGGGCTGATGGCGTCCCAGCGCGCCATGCAGTTTGCCGGCACCGCCGACCAGGCGACCGCCATTACGCGCTAGTTTGCGGGGAGGGCCCCAACCCTGTCCAACGTGAGGAGCGACGGGGGCTACCTCGTCTTCTTCCAGGAGGTCGTGGAGGTGCTGGAGACTGGCTCCCACCGTGCGGAGGAGGACAGCGTGTCCAGCAGACGTGAGCTTCTGGGCCTTGCCCCGACGCTCATCTTCTCCAACTTGCGTTGCCTCGCTTCAGATCTCGACCTGCGATGCATCATCGAACCGGCGATCATCGAGTCCTGCTGTCTTCTTTGGGATGAGATCCGCCCGCATGTGGATCCTCTAGTGCGGTGGTACGTCCAGGTGCCCGCCTCAAGCGAGGAGGGTGGTCCCGACGCTGTGTCAGCATGCGCCATGGGTGACTCCGGCAGGCCCTCCCTTTTGTACCCCATGCTCCCATTTGCCTGCTCCTATAATGGTGAATCAAGAACTCTGCCCTACTGGGCGTTAAGCTTTTGTTGTTTTTACCTTGGATGCTCTCCTCTTTACATTTTCTCTTGAGGTGATGGCTTGCGTGCTGGTGGTTGTTCTAGCGGGCCTGCAAAGCTTAGGGCCAGTCGATGTAGCTGCCGTAACTTGGGGGTGACGAGGGAGGCATGACCTTCCGGGAGTTCTGCCCTCCCGAGGCACCTCTCGTGCCGCCGCGTGCTTGGGTGTTGGAGTCACTCCTTGGTGTCGTCGAATCCTTAGGCCATGCATCCTTGGTTAGTGCATGTATTTTAATTCATCGTTAGTTTATCGTAAAGCAAGAGGGTCCTGGTGAGGGCCTGTCAGGCACTTAGCTTGTGGATTTGCGTCGATCCCTTGCGTAGTTCCCTCGGCGCAGCTCCTGTTCCGCAAGCGGGATGAGATGAAGACCCTTTCGGCAATCTATGTCTGCAGGTCCCGGTCCCGCACATTTCCTCGGCACCGTGAGGTTCAACCCATTACCAAGGTTGTCCCTCACGGGACATAGCCCCGGTACCCTGGGGGCCGAGTGGCTTTGTCTCCAGTAATGCTCCTGAGGCGCGCTGCTCAGGAGCCCCCTTGACACTCGAGCCACTCTGTGTCGTCAAGCCCCAGCCTTAATGCCCGGTAAGACTCCTGAGGCGCTCCCATGGACCCCCTTTCTGGCGCCCAAGCGATTCCTCACTCCTGAGGTGGGTAGACGCCCCGTGGGGACGCCTGAAGCTCTTCCTCGTCGGGAGGATCAGCCAGTGCCGCGTACTCTGGCACGTACGGCTCCTCGTAGGCGCTCGCCCGTCCCCCGCGGCCGGCAATCAGTGCGACGGTGGCGGCCCCTCTTGGTGGTGTAGGGGGATCCTCCCTGCCATACTTCTAGGAGATCTTCCTACCAAAAGCCTCCGCGCGAAGTCACTTGTTCCTGTTGCCATTGCTGGGTGGTCCTGGCACCGTCCGGTGCTGATTCCCTCCTTGGTGTCGTGCCATGTCTTCGTTGACATAGTTCGTCTACGCCATCGCCTCCGCCCTCCGCTGGCTGCGCTGAAGTTAGCGCTCCTGCCGGACCACCGCGGGCTATCAAGGGTTAGCATGGTCTTGGTGATGCGTGCCAGCATGCACGTCGGTCGTCCCGTCGTTCTCCTCGCGTCCCTAGTGGTTGTCGGCGTGGTGGAGGGCCGTGCGAAGCGTGTCTCTCTCGGCCCCGCCCAGAGCAGGCAGGGCCCCCAAGCTTGCAGGCTCGGCGGCCGACACACGGTGTGAAACCTTGGCGCACGGCGCCTGTGGCTCCGAGGATGCACCGGGTTGGATGGCCTTCTGGGCGATAGCGATTACCTCCATGATGTGGTCCGTCCAGGCGTCGAAGCCCCCTGGTGTCTATTGTTGGTAGAGCATCTCTCTTGCCATCCACAACGCGTCGTGCGCGGTGAGACCTCCCAAGTTGATGCGGCAGTGCGGGTGCCCGGGCCGCCACCCTGCCCCCATGCTCTTGGGTGTCACGGGTGTCCGTCACGGTGGAGAAGATGTTGCCGGCCTGGTACGAGTCGCCTGGTCCGGCGACACCCGTATGCGAGCCTCCAGCCGATGTGACGTGGCGGTTGGAGACCAGCTCGACAAGGCTCAGAGAACCTGGTTGGTGCCAACCATCGGTGCTACGGTCTAGGAAGGAGGAAGCTGGGAGAAATCCTTGACACGCCCCTACATGGCACGCCAAATGTCGGATTTCGGGGTCCGCAAAACCCTAGAATTCGAACACAGGGGCGTGTCCAGCAATCTTTCTTGGCTCGACCTTACCTATCCCGCTACTGGAGGGAAATGACAAACAACTCACACGATGGTGAGGAGAACACGAAACACAACAGTTTACCCAGGTTCGGGCCGTCGCGAAGCATAAAACCCTACTCGTGCTTTTGGTTGTTTGCCTCTCACAGAGGTTGGTGGATGAACTAGTAAAGTTCTTTCGAGCCTCCGGAGGCCAAGGGGTTAGGTGTGATGCTCTAGGGTTTCAATGATCTGGTCTCCCTCTCTCAGGTATCCTACCCTCTCTATTCACACTAGAGGCCCGGGTCCTCTTCCCTTATCGTTGGCGGGAAAGGATCCCACAACGACCAGTTTCGGTGGGGGACAAGGGAACATGCTTCCCCTATCTAAAGTGGTCTTCGCCTCCAAAGTTGCTGCCAACGCCGCAGAGGTGAGCACAGGGATGACGCACGTCCTGCTGACAGGCGGCCATGGTCTTGTTGCACCGGAAGGGAAACCTTGAGGAGATGCCTTTGGGGTCCTGGTTTGCTCCCACCTTCTTTGCACCAAAGGGGGAACTGTCATGTCCTAACATCTTTTGATCTCCTATCCTTCCATGGCGTCATCCTTGACTCCCGAGGCCCGATCTTTCCTTGAAAAATCTGCAGCTCCGGGGGGTTCTTAAGGAGGCCCCCCTACGGGTCATGACGACGCTCTTCCTGGCGAGGCTTGGCCCCTTGCAAGGGCCTTCCTCGGGATGATGCTTCTCCTTGCTGGTCTCATGTTGATGAAGTGGGCCCGCCCTGGGCTGCAGGCAGGCAAGTTTGGGTACCCCATTCCTAGAACGCCGACAGATTTCATTTGATCAAACACGTGGTGTGCACTTTGGCCATCAGTCTCTGAATCTAGTTTAGTCAATGTTCAGAATGTGGTGTTCGTCGATTGACACATTCAGAGCGACATCGTCAATCTTTGCAGTAGCGAGGGTGGCAGCTCGCCACTATGCCCGAGCCTATCCACCCGCCGCACAGTCCATTGGATGGTTGTCCGTGTCGATGGTGAGCTGGCCTGAGCTAGGCAGCTCCGGCAGCAGCGCGAGCAGCGGCTGGCCTCGCCAACCGTGACCCGTGTTGCAGCACGACACTGCTCGGCACCACCCTTCCCCCTGAGAGCTCCGTGTCTTCCTTCCCTCTAGTGCACGCTGCGTTGCCCGTCACCACGTCCTAGATGACGCAGAGCGCGAATTCTGTTGCCGCCATGCCCAAAGACTACCGCACCGTCGAGTCGGATCTCTCGTCGATGACCACTCGATATTAGGCCCAAATGGAAACCCTCTAGAGTGTGGATGCTTGCCCAACCCTGCAATCGCCTGATTGACCGCCTTAATCACCAAAATTGGTCGCCGGAGTAAGTCCCCGCGGCGCCCATCTCGGCCGCTTATAAATAGAGCCCCCTCCTTTGCCCCGATCAACCTAGCCACTCGAGCTCCTCTGCTCCTTCTCCAAGAGACTCGCCCAAGCCATCGGAGGGGCTCGAAAGTATCTTCTTCCCCGCCTTCGTCCACCTCGATTCATTTCAAGCATCGGTAAAATTGGTCGTGGTGGATGTATCCCCGCAACCCAGTTCTTGCTAGCACACTCCTAGAGCTCGACCCCTTCTGACCCGCACGCGATTTCGGTGAATGCATGCCTCTCCGTCAAGTTCCCACTACACCCGAAAACGCCACCCGCCGGAGTTGAAGAAACCATGGTCGTGCTTCCTGTCGACGTGTGACTCCACCTCGATCTGCATTGGATACTCCTGGTGAGTGCACC